>NC_087212.1:81643097-81670597 GCF_015104395.2 Macrobrachium nipponense | reverse complement strand
TTTACTCATCCAGTTATAATTGACACTACATTCTTATTTCATTGAAACTCATATTGAACATTTTAGCAATGATAAGCTGAAGAGTGGCTTCGTACTGTACAACTTACATTTCCCATCAGATTGTTTAGTGAATCAGAACACGAAAAATAAGCTCATGTCGTCTGCTAAGTGGATGGTGGTTTCTTTCCACTCGAATAGGAAGGTGACTACGAAAAAGACGAGAAAAAAGAAAAAAGGAAGACCGAAGAGACTAAATGAAGCATTATTCCTTCAGCCTCTTCAGAGAAGAAAGTCTACGCGAGTCAGGGACACCAGAAGCAACAAAGAGAATTCTGAAGCAGATTACAACTGTGTTTCTGGGACAAGAGATTTCCACATGTTAAGCGCTCGGAGAGGTGGCTTCACTCTGTTCTGACTCTTCCTGAGAAAAGAAAAATTCTCCTCTCAAACTCAGCAGGAGAGGAAGGGAGTCAATAACGATGGAAGGAAGGGAGAGAGGAAGAGAGAGAGAGAGAGAGAGAGAGAGAGAGAGAGAGAGAGAGAGAGAGAGCAACCTTAAGGGGCCGAAGAAACATATGATATTGTAAGGACAGCGTCATAAAACAAAGGATATACACTTAATTGAATCACTTCCTAGAAGAAAAAAAGAAAGAAAGAAAAAAAATTGTCCAAGTATGAGGGCAGAACTCCAAACAGGGACGCAGCAGAATTCACCGATGAAGCTTCAGCAACAGGGGTGAGGCAAAGCATATGGCAAAGATCAGTCTCTCTCTCTCTCTCTCTCCTCTCTCTCTCTCTCGTCTCTCCTCGTCTCTCTCCTCTCTCTCTCTCTCTCTCTCATCTTGGAGAATATACTGATGGATGTTGATAACAGAGAATTAGCTTATTTCCTAAGTTTTCCCTAATTATCTCTACCTATCTGCAATTAAAACCGTCTTCATTCAGACTCCTTTATACTTGCTACATTTCCGTTTGGGATGCCGAATGTCCGCACAGTGTACTTTCCTAATTGCAGCTAAAAATAATAATATACTTCTGATGTTGCGGATGAGAAAATATAACGTCAGGATATATCTAGAGGGAGAAAGTAACAAATAATGATCCTTTATAACCAAAACGTGTAAGTTCCTGGCGTTTTTATTTAAACACCTTTTTGTTATGGACGTAAGTTGCGCAAACATGCCAGTTCCCCTCATCCGTGGACAGTTTACTGTTTTTGAATGAAATGCCTGATCGCATTTCCACTGATAAGAGAAGGCCAACACAGCATCCAATTCCATCGTCCATTTGTTTTAGCCGATAGTCAAGTGAACCGAGTTCGCAGCTGAACGTTTTTGCTTCCATAAAGTTGACGCTGCTGTTTGGAGAGAATCGCTTTGGGAATACTCATTCGGTGGATCCTTATCTAGGAAAATTAGCTCCTGTGGTGTAATATGTACTGGCTATATTTTGATTTAGTGATGATGATGTAAAAAATCCATTGCTCGCCGTCAAGTAGGAAGAAAATAGCTCATCTGCGCCGTTCCTAAAAGTCCTTCCACAATTCCAGCTGCGGGAGATCGTGGCAAGGAACACTAGAGACATCCTGGTTCTCGGAAGACAAGGAGCAGCCCCGACGTTGATGAGAGCAGTGTGTCTCGTGGGGAAGTCCTCTGTTTCCATGTGGGGTGAAGGTCAGGTTCCCGGAAGGATTAAGGCGCATTTATGTAGCAGTGTTCCTTGTTATTGGGAACATTGGGGGAAACGAGCATCATGTATGCATACCTCGGTTGCTTTATTGTGGACTTGTGGTTTGAAACATATGTCAGAAAACTGTATTTAAAATCAGTTTTATTTTAATTTGTAAAATGTTTCACAAAGTAGCTAACGATTTTCTGATTTTCTACTGACAAACTTTACTTTTCATTTATACAAATATCGAGAATAATGCGTTCTTTGAGGTAGAATCAGTTTAATTTGTTTTCAGCTGCAAAAATGCATTTTTCCTTGGCAAATAAAAAAAGCTGTGAATTGAGTAATGAAAAGCTTGATGAAAAGCAAAGTATTGCCCAGAGAAGGCGTTTGGACGTTGCGAATTATAAGAGAGAGCAGTAGGGATATGCAAGTAAATGAAATAGGTTTTCTCCCAGTAAGGAATTTTATTCGTTCGCTGATCCTTTGGTGGCCCTTTACATGGCAACAAAATCTATGGGATTATCCTGACTCCCTTCCTGCTATTAAGGAAAAAGGTGCAAATTGAACGTGAGAAAACAAGTGCTTCATATCTTACGTTTGTCAGTCTATCTATCTGTCCGTCTATGTGTTGTATTCTTATATCAAAGTATTAAAATGTTTTTCTGATTTTCTCCGTTGTGCCTTTTCTGTCTCTCTAGCATTCTGATATTAGGAAGTGTCAAAATGTCTTGTTGATGAATTATCTATAAATAACTCTACCCTTCCTCGATTACTCCATCTATCTATCAACCTATCTAACTCTTCGCAGATGATCCTGTCAGTGCATTAATCTTCTAAGTATCTCTATCAAATTTCGTTTGTAATTCAAATTCTCTGAACAGTTCCGCAACTGTACTAGCCACTGGCTCATATAGTTGGTTGCTTTTTTGTTTGTATGGTGTTTTTACGTTGCATTGAACCAGTGGTTATTCAGCAGCGGGACCAACGGCTTTACGTGACTCCCAAACACCAAACCAACCACGCCACTGAGGCGCTTATAGTTGGTTGCGTGCTGATCTCAGTCAAGTGGCGACTAGTGAGACGACCCTTTGGCAGGGAGGGGGTTGGGGTTGCTCGGCTGACGTCCGCCTGGAGGCGATAGCCTGGACTGAAACTGTCAACTTTAACATTAACTTTTAAGATAAAAGTTTAATTTCTAATGAAAGTGAAATAATAAACATTGATCAGCGGATGCCTCTAGAAGTTCCTACTCTCGCAAACAAAGATAAAGGCCCCTTCTCATCTGCTCTCTTTAGGTACGTATATTTTTATAACCACAATAGATAATTTAGTTTTCAAGATGTTCTTCAGGCTCGCGAAAGTACTTCAATTGATCGGCGAATAAATCAGAATGTCCTTAAAAGCAGACAGAGCTTCTGCCTTTCTCTCAACGTGGAGTCAAATTAGGTCAGATAATTAAATAATCTATAATTCAATAGACAATGTTGACTTTCCGAATAGAACCCACAAACTGAAATTGCTGGGAAGCAGCCTGACGAATACCATCTGGACCTCCTCGTGAAAGGAATTCTCGCCCAGAGCAAATTCCCTCTGCAGACGTTGTTAGGCATTTTCGTAAGGGCCAGATTCCAATTGTCATGGAGGCATGGGGGAGCTCTTATGAGATATCTGAAAACCAAGAATAATCGCTATAGCTAATTCTAATTCCTTAGGGCATGAGAGGACACAGCGACCTGTTACTAAATAAAGAAGAGCTTCCTGGAAGTAGAAACGAAATGAAATGCTGTCGCCACTCACCTCAGAGTTTAAAAAGGTGAAAAATATATGAAAAACAACGAGTAAATTGTAGTAATACGTTTATGAGCGCTGGCTCACGCGCGCATACACACACACACACACACACCACTCATATATATATATATATATATATAATATAAATATATACTATATATATACTATATAGATATATATATATGTATATATATATATATATATATATATATATATATATATATATATATATATATATATATATATATATATATACGCATAAAGAAATTCACGTGAATGGTAATATACCTTTGTGATTCTATTATATTTATGTCAACCCCAAAGTGCTCCATTATAGTATCGTTGAGCATGAACGATGCGAAGATTGATGTCCCCTGGCGATGAAGCCGAATCATCGTTAATCATCCCATTTTCAGACCATTAGTCCATCACTAACGGCTTCATTTACTCATTTGCTTTTGGCAGCAATCTAGAATCGGGTGCCGTCATTGGGACGTGTCATCACGATCTGCCATTCCAACTTCTGCCTTAACAAATAATCCCTAGGTATCATTCCTGGTAATTTCAGGACCTCGGGTTGAAGGATGTATAATTTGTGTTGTTTCACCGTTTTCATTTGAAACTCCAATTTCAGGTGGAATCTAACAGCAGCATTGGATCTCTGTCCCCATGGTGTGTATGTTTGTGTATGATGAGGGAATATTCACATTTCGATGTTTCCTCGTTAGAAATGATGCTACTGGTCTCTCTTAGGTGTAAGATTGATTTCGATGGATAACAAACACCCCCTGCCGCTTTCATATCTGTACCCTGGAGATGGTACCTGCTACTCGACTTGCAGCTCATCACAACCCATATTCTGTTGAAGTCTTCTTCTGTCACAACGATAAAATTTCCCATAACGTTTACTGTAACCCTGTGGAAGTTATTCCGGGTGTGAATATGAATCATGGTGCTTCGCTCGTATTTAGCTTACCTGTGTTTCACTCAGTTTTAGTTTTCTTTTTAGAAAACTATTGTTCCTGCTTTGTCTGTCCGTACTCACGTTTTTTCCTGCACTTTTTCTGTCCGCCCTCAGATCACCTGCCCTCCAATCATCAAACATACCAAATTGCAGCCCTCTAGCCTCAGTAGATTTAGTTTAATTAAGGTTAATGTTAGCCATAACCGTGCGTCTGGCAACTATATAGACCAAATAGATCTATCGAAAGATAGATCTATTTGATGTGGCCTTGATTAAACGATGTAATTAAACTCGATTGCGCTTTTTTTACTTGTTTATGTTTACTTGTAGATTTATCTGTTAATTTCTAAAATCAATAATGCTTAGTATCGTTCCTTTCCGGTTCCCGTTTAACTTACTCCAACGTATTTTGAGTATAATAGTATTAATTACAATAATGAAAACAATAATAATGTAAGTCTGTTTAATACACCTGGTATTGTAAATAATCTAGTCCTTGAATTTGACTCAAAGAACAATTTAATCAACCTTCCAATTTTCATGCACTTCAAAAGCTATTACTTAGGGAAAGTCTAAGCTATAATTCTGTTATATAGAATGACTAAGCTCTGGGATTTCATTTATATTCCGTCTCTCTTTACTAGACAATAATGAAATAACTTTTCGTAAAAATTGTTTTATTAATTTTTTTTTGCAGTGTGTAAAGGGTCTTATGAGTGTCTCTTAGACTATTGGTTTCTTTCTTTTACTCGTCATCTGTTGTCTTCTGCTTCTTTTTGCGCAACTGTCCAACTTCTGTTTTACTTTGCTCAAATCTAAGAGTAATATTTTCAACCATATACATTGGGTGATCTTTCTGAGTCATGATACAAATTCCACCAAAACATTTATATTTAAGGCAGATCAAAGAAAAAAGGCAAGATAAACGATCAGCTATCGATCAATCAACACGTGACTATTTAAGGTAGATAAATTAATTGAAAAAATGTTAGCACAGTCCAATGAGAAAAGAAATAATATTCGTGGTGTAATTTCGGTTTATCGGTTTCATGAAAACACGATCATCCACTGGTCAGGTAGCGTTTCCATCGAGTTGTGCAAATCAACGGTGAAGCAGTTTCCCTTATTTCTTATTTAATTTTGTGAAGTTTTTAAATTTTTAAGCGTGACTTATGCCTTATTTATTAGTTTCCAAATACAAAATCTGATTTGTTATCCTTACACTTCATAGGATTTCCTTCATTGTGCAAATTTCCGATTTACCATGATTATATTCATTTGATAAATATATATAACGCCCCCACCCCCCACCCTTGATAAAACTACACCAAATGACAACCCTTACCTGTTGACAGCAGGCGCCCTCTATCTGCAAACATGTCACTAGGCTAATAAGCTCACATAAATACAAAATAGACTATTTATTACCCAAAGCAGATGAACATAAAATAGAACAAAATGATTAATAAGTCATGGTGATAAAAAAAAACCTAAGTCTACCCCACAAAGAAACTATAAGTTATCATTCCACTCTCCTGGTTTAGTAGTCTAAGTAATCACTCCATGACTCAAAATGTCAACTGCTACATTGTAATAGTCAAGTTTAGAGAATCCCGTTTCTAGAACCATGATATGGAACCCATCTGTAACAAAGATATATTCATTATATTTCCTATTACACAATATTAAATAAAAGTATACACCTCACACTTATCTCTTTTCAAAGGCTACTGTTTTTAGGTCATTTAAACATGTGCCATACCTCGAGATAGGTTTACTCTACACCTGGTGTCCTTTTCGACCGTCTTTCTTCTTATCACAAAGGAATGTGTCTTTCCCTCAAGTGCCTCGAACGGCCGGACCCGTCATTGCACAAGCACACAAACGGATGCACACATCCGCCCCACCCCAATATCGCCCATGGTTACAGTACGGACAACCACCAGCCAAAAATGCACACACATCAGATTCCTTCGTTCAAGAAGGCTATCTCTACGGCACTCTCTGTCTCAAAGCAAGAGCAGCTGATACAACATGTAATTCACTAACACATCAGTTCATACCTATAAGATATATAAATGCAGATATATCATGGGAAACTCTAATATCTTATATATGTTAACAAAAGTAACTTGAGGAACAGAGAAAGAGAGAGACATTACTTTACACACCTTACATCTTGTTCGGGTTGCCCCAGGTCCCTCAGTGTGAGGCACCTCTAATGTCTACCAGAGAGTTGCTAGTACATCTTCCGGTATATTTTGCATTTTCCAATCTTGGATGGTCTGGGATGCAGCTTAGATATTTGTCGAGCTTATTCTTAAACACATCTACGCACACTCCTGATATATTCCTCAGATGAGCTGGCAACGCATTGAATAGACGCTGCATTATCGATGCTGGTGCGTAGTGGATTAATGTTCTGTGTGCTTTCTTTATTTTTCCTGGTATAGTTTTGGGCACTGTTAATCTACCTCTGCTTGCTCTTTCTGACATTTTTAGCTCCATGATGTTTTTGTCAATTCCTTCTATCTGTTTCCATGCCTGAATTATCACGTAGCGTTCTCTTCTCATTTCTAGACTATATAATTTTAAGGATTGTAGTCTTTCCCAGTAGTCAAGGTCCTTAGCTTCATCTATTCTAGCTGTAAAGGACCTTTGTACACTCTCTATTTGTGCAATATCCTTTTGATAGTGTGGATACCATATCATATTGCCATATTCAAGTGGACTACGAACATATGTTTTATAAAGCATAATCATGTGTTCAGCTTTACTTGTTTTGAAGTGTCGTAACAACACTCCCATTTTTGCTTTACAGTTTGCCAATAGAATTGCTATTTGATCATTGCATAACATGTTCCTATTCATCATCACACCAAGGTTTTTAACTGCTTCCTTATTTATGATTGTCTCATTATTAGGTCCCCTATATGCATATAGCTTTCCTTCTCTGTCTCCATAATTTATTGATTCAAATTTATCAGAGTTAAATACCATCCTATTTACCTCTGCCCTATCATATAATTTGTTAAGGTCTCTTTGTAGCGCGTTCCTATCTTCATCACAAGTAATTTCTCTATTTATTCTTGTGTCATCGGCGAAACTACTCACTACCGAGTCATTAACATTACTGTCTATGTCTGCAATTATAATAACAAACAGTAATGCAGCTAACACCGTAACTTGTGGCACACCAGATATTACCTTAGCTTCATCCGATTTCTCATAATTTGCAATAACTATCTGTTTTCTGTTGTATAAAAATTCTTTTAACCATCTTCCTACTTTATCCAATATATAATGTTTTCTGATTTTCTTCGCTAATACATTATGGTCTACCTTGTCAAAAGCTTTGCAAAGTCTAGATAAACCACTTCTGTTTTCATTTCCGCTTTTCATTATCTTTGTATATGTTCTCAGGGTGGACTAACAGTTGGGTTTGTGTACTTTTCCGGGTACAAAACCATGTTGTCCTACATAAAACAAAATTATTTTTATTAAATGTTTCATAATATTTTTCTTCATTACCGTTTCATACACTTTCATAATAAGTGATGTTAGACTCACACGCCTATAATTACTTGCCTCTAGTCTTGATCCACTTTTGAAAGTAGGGGTAATATATGCTAATTTATGCTCATCATAATCTTGCCTGTATCTACACTTTGCCTTAATAACATTGCAAGTGGCTTTGCGATAGAATGAACTACTTTCTTTAACAAAATAGCAGGGACACCATCAGGACCTGCAGCAGCTCCATTTTTAATTTCATTAATGGCCTGCACAATATCAGCTTCATTAATATCTGTCAGGTAAATATTCACTATTTTCGTCCTTTACTTCTATATCATTATCTTCATTATCAATTCTATGGGTGAATTCTCTCTTATATCGTTCTGCCAATATGTTGCATATTCCCTTTTTTTCATTCGTTAATCTCCCTTCAATTCTTAGAGGGCCTATTTCTATTCTTCTTTTATTCATCTTTTTTGCGTACAAGTATAATAGTTTGGGGTTTTACTTGATATTTACTAGGGTTTTTTCTTCCAAGTCCCGTTTTTCATTTTCTTTTGATTGTATAATCTTTTCTTCTGCATTTTCTATCTTACCTTTTAGTTCTATAACTTTCCATGCATTTTTTTCTTTTGCAAGAACTTTTTTCCACTTTCTGATTTTTGGAACAAGATCATTTTGTCTCTTGGTATGCATGACTAATGTTTACTTTTCTTCTTCGGTGTATATTTATCCACTATTTTCTCTAACATTTTATATAATATTTCCGTATTTACCCTTATGTCATCACTTACGAAAATGTTATCCCAATCTTTGTTTAATTCTTCATTTATTTCTGACCATTTTATATTTTTACTGTAGAGTTGTATTTTCCATATCCTTCCCACTTTTTCATTTCTTGCTTATCTCTGTTTTCACTTGCTTTGGAATGGACTGTTAATTCTATGACATTATGGTCTGAAATACTCGCAGTATAAAAACTATTATTTCTTAAACATAATTCACCTCGTTCACAAATACTAGGTCTAAAGTATTTTCCTTTCTTGTTGGCAGGTTATTTATTTGTTGAATGTTGTATTCTAGTAGCATATCTAATAGCTTTTGGAATTGCCTCTTATCTTCTGCACTACTATTACTCTCTTTATTATATGTATAAATACAACCACAATCTTCTATTCGTTCTTTCCAGTCTACGAAAGGAAAGTTAGTCTCCAGATAGGAGAATAGTCCAGTCCTTGTGATTTCTACATATATCATCCAATTTTTCTATTATTATGTCAAACTCTTTAGTATTAGGGGGTCGATATATTACTATGTTCATTAATTTTTCAGATTCAGATTCTACCGCTATTAGTTCACATTCTGAGTTACTATATTTCTGATATATTTTTCCTTGTTTTTTGTCTTTCCCATATATTGCGGTTCCCCCTTGATTCCTATTTTTTCTATATGATTTATAAGTTTGGAACCCTTTTATTTGATCATCATTCCCAGTCTCTTGGGAATACCAGTTTCACTTATATTCATTATATCTATTTTCTTTTCAATTTGGGTTAGTTATTCTAAGTACTCTATTTTTCTTTTTGAGTTACTCGTAACTAAACCCTGCTCATTCATCACCATGATGGTTTGCGTGTTTTCTCCTTCATTAATATGGGTAATAATAAGGATTTTCCCATGTCTCTTTCCTGTTCTGTATGTTGTTCTTTTCTTCATTTCCAGAAATTCTAACATTAAAATATCCAACTTTTCAATAATATTTGATCTTCCTTCATCATAAGTATTCATTTTGCGTCTGAATCTGCAATTTTTCTCCGTATCTGCAGTATCCTCTTGCATCATAAATACAGTTCTTACCTCTTGAATTGTAGTTGGAGCTGAGAGAGAGAGAGACGAAGAGAGAGAGAGAGAGAGAGCGAGAGAGAGAGAGAGAGAGAGAGAGAAGCAGAAGAGTAGTTATGAAGTTACGTAGATGTTTAGAAAAGTATAATTTATATACAACAGAAGAATTTCTCTGTTTATATAGCGCAGCCATATGTACATATATTGACTAATTTTTTTTTTTTTATCTTAAACGGTTGTTTATAATCAATATATATAGTTATTATATAATGGGAAATTCATTGGTAGTAAGTTAATTCTAAAATGAATAGATTTAAATAATATGATGTTAACATGTGGAAAAACGTGTATTTCTTGATGCAAGGCCCACAAATTATAAAACCCTTGAGTGGAATTTATCAATTTAATCGAAACAGAAAGCCCCAGAAATGACATATATATATATATATATATATATATATATATATATATATATATATATATATATATATATATATAGATATATATATATATATATATATATATATATATATATATATATATATATATAAATCTTTTCAGAATTGTTTTAGTATTGTGCAAGGGTAGGAATAGAAAAATTCTTGAACTAATGAATACAAAAGTTAACAAACTGAAAAGAAATTTTTCGTTCACTCAAGGTAATAGCTTTGTTTGTATGCATATAATCGTCTCAAATCAGAATTGTCCGTTTGTTTTGCAGAAACCAGAAGAAAAAGGTGCAAAATCAATTTTATGATGAGTTCTGATGGCTGCAGTTAAAAGGTGGAGGGTAAATGGACATTGATTACTAATGGCAAATAAATTTGATAGCATAAGTTGCAATTCATTTTACTTCTCAGAAAAATAAATTATTTTACAGTAATATCAATGGATCAGTTTGAGAAATTAATTTGTATCTCCTACGCAAAAATAGATAAAGCCAACGGCTTACTGCTTTTGCGTCCTTTAACACAAATTGCAACATAGATGTGAGATTATATTGCTGAATGTCACTAAAAAAAAAAAAAAAAAAAAAAAAGACACTTTTTCCAGCGTCCCTCTCTCGTTGTCACTTGCTTGCTTCCACCGCTTCCTACTTGCTTTTTCTTCCTTTCCGGGATTCGTGACTCACCTTTGTGCTCATGGCCTATCTTCTTCCTCACAATTATTGGTTTTAAGCATCGAATAAATTTTTCATGAGAGATCGCGAGAGAGACTGGTAGTTAAATTTGTGCTTTCTTCGGACATTTTATTATAGCTGGAGGGATAACCTGAGTTCTAGAGTCAGAAAATCATCCCGAAATAGACTTTGACTTCAAAGTTTGACCTTGGGATTAACCTCCATCTGAACATCTGCGTATTAGGAGGATTATGTATGTCATGTCAAGTTTGTAATTTTTGTTTTTCAAAAGTAATGCCCAATGATAAGTACACATAGACCTTCGATCTTCAAGTAAAAAAAAAAAAAATCGCAAAATTATACGCGGATGGTAAAATTCCACGAAGAAAGATTTTCGGAGACGTCTTAAATATTACCTCCAAATTTCTGTCTTCATAAACACGTCTCAAGAATCAAGTGTTTTCATGAATTAAATAAATCAAGAAAGCTCTGCCTCCATAAATATCACCAGTGTCCGTCCTTATCAACGCAAAACTTGCTTCCAACTGGATATTACTTGTTTGTAAGATTACCCTTCTTCTTATCCGAATTACTACTTGAAATGAAAGATTGTTTCTCTGTGTCTCTCGTTATGTGTTGGACTACTCTTTTCAGACTGTTAGATGTATTCTGAATGTCGTAGCAGTTAAGTCGTCTGACATTAATGTTTTGTTCCTTGATAACTAAATGCACCTTAGAGAGATTAAATCTCTTCAGCCGAAACATCAATTTTGACTTCTACTACATCACATGGGAAACGTCATAATAATTCAAGAAAGTCTGATGCAATTGCTGTCTAATGTAGTTAGTGTCTTACGTGAGTCCAATGCACATTTAGTCCATGGCATGATCTTCCTCCGAATGAAGGTTCCTTAATGGAGCTGATATCTGGGAAACGCATAAGTGTTGTTCACTTTCGCTTGTGAATGACTTTCACGGATATTATTAGAAGTTCTGTTCTATTTATGAAGCTGTTCTTGGTCAGAAGATTAAATATGAAAACCATTAAGATCTTTGTGGAATTTAAACTCCTCTTGACTTAACATCATCCACATATAAGGAACCGGGTATTTATAGCGAGGTTTTCTTTGTGTCAATGTAACTGCAGCCGTCTTTTATGTCTTTGGTTATTTACGGGAGAGCTGATTTCGCTTTGCATTGCACTGCCTTTTTGTACATGGAAAATACGAAAAGGATATATAGTTTATGTAAACTGATGGAGAATTAGTCATAATTAATTTACATTTGCTCTAATGCAGGTTTGCAATTTTTTTTTCTTTTTTTATGATGAGTTTGCTAATAGTTGTTGATTTTAGTATCTCTTCTTCAAAACGCTACTGACAATTATTATAATCGACATGAAATTCCTTCTCTTCAAAATCTATGGACAGATATATAAAATAAAGTCGTTATTATTATTACTATTATTATTATTATTATTATTATTATTATTATTATTATTATTATTATTATTATTATTATTATTATTATTATTATTCCAGCAAACCAAGGATGTATGTGCGCTACATCGATGACACCTTCGTCAACGCCGACTCCCAACAAGAGATAGAGCAGCTGCGACGTGCATTTCATGATCACAGCTGCCTTTCCTTTACCATAGAACACTGCCAAGACCGCAGCCTCCCCTTCCTCGATGTCCTTTTCGAGAAGCAAGACACCCGATTCCGCACGAACGTGTACACGAAGCCGACGAACCTGGGTATGTGTATGAACGGAGAGAGCGAGTGTCCTGAGAGGTATAAGCAATCCACCATCAGCGCCTTCGTCAGGAGGGCCCTCTCGCACTGCTCTTCCTGGAGCGATACACATAGCGAACTGGAACGGACGGCCCAGGTCCCCCGTCGACATCGGACACACTAATCACGCCGTCGATGCTGTTATAACAAAGAAAGTTGAAGATTGGTACCTCCAGGAACCCCGCCCCGACATCCCAGAGCCCATGAAGCTTTTTTACAAAGGGCACTTTCACAGAAGGTACAAGGTGGACGAGCAAGCCCTCAAGACCATCATAGAGAGAAACGTCACCCCCACCAATCAGGACAAGACCATTAATTTAATAATATATTATAAAACGAAGAAGACAAGCAGCCTGGTGATGAGGAACAACCCAGCGGCCCCCCTGCAGGATCCCTTGAAGAAGACGAGCGTGGTCTACCGATACACGTGCCCCGTCCGAGAATGCCTCGGCAAATACATCGGCATGACCACCATGCGATTCTCCAAGAGAATCTTCTGCCACGCCCAAGAAGAAGCCATTTATAATCACGCCAGGACTGCCCATAACGTAAGGATAAAAAGGAGCGATATTATCCCTGATATCGAAATAATTGACCAAACCACTGATCTCCGACGTTTACGAATCCTGGAAGCCCTCCATAGAAGAAAGGAGAAACCTAACTTGAACATTATCCAAGAAACGTTTCTCCTTCCTACCGCCGCCCGAAGACCAGCAGCGAACGAACACCCAAATATCCAGGAGCACCAGCGGGATGATAGGATTCCTGCCGCAGGTAGGACTCCTGACATTCATTTCCCTCGCACGGCTGCATCCCTGCAACCATCGACGAGAGATCCCAGACTTCGCCCCAGACCGGCTCGACCAATGAGAACGCAGTTCTAGGTTTTGAGCCGCTATAAATATCGGCTTGCAGACACCTTGTCTTCACTTCTGTTATTATTATTATTATTATTATTATTATTATTATTATTATTATTATTATTATTATTATATTATAGTTGTTTCGACGGCATTGAATTTATATAGAATCTTCTCAATTCTTATTATCTTATTCTTATTAGCATGTACCTGGTATATCAGGTTCCCTAGGTTTATTTCCTCTACCGTGTCGACAGCACACAGGCAGTCATCTAAGAGAGTATACAAGAAAGTGAATTAAGATACGTGCTTTACAGGTATTTATAGCAAGCAGGGCGTATACAATCGGTAGGTCGGTAAGCAAGGATTGTAACTGGTCGATGGAGGGTGACGAAATCTGTCCCTGAGGCGTTGAGATCTAATGTCCGTCCGGGGTTGTTGGCGGGGGTTGGGTGTTGGTTGGAGTGCCCACCACCTGGGTGGTATGTATTATAAGCCGTCCAGGTGACATGTCATCCATTTCTGGTGACCGCTCTCTCTCTCTCTCTCTCTCTCTCTCTCTCTCTCTCTCTCTCTTTCGGCTTACTACTCTCTCTCTCTCTCTCTGTCTCTCTCGTGACTGTGTATGGAGTTGGTTTGGTGTCTTTTATTTATTTTTATGATAGTAGGAAACAATTCTATTCCCTTTACTGTGTTGATACTCAGCTTTTTTTCTAAAATATGTGCAGCACCTCGAGATAACGTAGACCTCTTCGGTCCGGTGCTTTGTCAATAATCTCTATATTCGTTTTAAGCTCAGCTCTTCCTGGTCTTCTGTCATGTTTTTCCCTGTAATGATTGAAAATGGCCCCTTCTTGAAGGTGGCAGGAGAGACGCTTAGAGAGACTGGTAGTAGTCATCCCGGCATAGGAGTGGTGGCATCCTTCCACCGGGAATGTGAATTCGTAGATGACACTCCTCCTCAAAGATGTTTCTGCGGACGTGTCATGGTAATGGCTTCATAGCAATGAATGATAAGTTAAAGGAAATGAAAATGCATTTTCTTCAAGTAGGTCTGCAGCAAAGAGGCATTCGCGCACGTGTTGGATGCGCCTGTTCTCATGATGGTTCTAGAATCGGTAGGAGTGTTGTGGAATGTGACACGCGCCGTCTTGTCGTGAGAAACGCCACAAAATATGATGCAATACTTTGTCAAGATTCTTCTAAGACGTTCTGGTCATCTCGGGAGTCTGTGACGTTCGTGCTCCGCCCTCCCCCGTAGACCCCGTCCCCAGGTCACCGTATAAATACGACTGACGAAGTAGAAGAGATCAGTGAGAGTCACAGATCAGATCATCAGTGAGAGAGCAGAGATCATCAGAGAGAGATAAACGAAGAAGAAACAGACGAAGGATCAGAGAGGAAAAGGCGCTCGAGTGTTTGGTTGAATTCTGGTCAAGTCGTCCAGTTAGAGAGAACGACCGAGGTATTTTCGTTGTTGAGCAAGCCTTGAGAGCAGAAACGTTCTACAAGAGGTTTCGAGGAGTTCCTGCCCTTCCAGTAGTCAAGAAGACGTCTACAATTACAGTTCTCCGTTTGCCGGCAGCGCAAAACTGGCCAGCAAGTATTTGCATTACCTCACAGTTTACCCAGTTCACGCATTGTAAGATTTTACTTGTGGTATGTAAATAGGAGAAACCATTCTGCATTTATCTTTGTTAGTAATTTTGTAAATAAACCTTTGTTCTGTTAGTGTTTCTTTCTATATTCGTATCCCAAGTTTCAACTGTTGGTGTTGAATTCTTTTTGTTCATCATAATATCGAACCTATTAGCGGACCTCTCGGTGTTCGTGACAGGACGCCGGGTTGTTTTTAAGAAGCAGCTGGCTGTTTTCCATATTTTTGTAATAAATTATGAGGCTAATTTTATCCCCTTCTGCAATTGGGGAGACATTTTCATTTATCATTTTCCTGATAGCCTTTTCATCTGCCAAATATTTATGGTGTATAGAGTTTTTATAAAATATTTCTATAGCTCCACTTTGGTCGTTGTTGGTTTCTGTCGTGCTTTCCCGGTGCCAGTTATTCATGGAGTCTCGGTTTGACGTTCAACCATAAGATTTGTGAAGTTGTCATTGATGAGGATTTGTGCGGACCTTTGACATTAAGGAAAATAATTAATGAAGAAAGCGATTTCAATGTGCATCACAATTCAGACACCGCTTTTCTCAAGTACTTAAAAACTAAACACCCTGAACATATTCGCAGCCAATAATATTTTTCCAACTAGAGGACAAATTGAAAATTTGTTTTCGTACAATGATATGAGATTTTCCTTTGATGTTCATTTCAACTGTCAAAGAAATCCTTTCCTTACTATACAGTGAAAAATATTTTGTTCTGCGATTTCTGTTCTGTATTTTTCTGTTTTCTTTGCTTCCTTATGGCTTTGCTTTATGATCTGTAATGAAAAAACAACACAGTCAGAATTTGAAATATATACGGGAAAAACCATTATAAGCGTGGAACACGCAAATAACTGCTATTTTTAAGGACAATTTAAGTACTTGTATACGAATGACAGAAGACCAGTGTTGTCTTACCCGCTGGTTGTAGCCCTATCTGGCAACACTGCAGGAGGAAATTATATAAAAAAAATATATATCTGTGTGTTATGCTCTTTATTATACGGTAAACAAATGCTTTTTCAGTCACATTCCTCATATGATCACTCTGAAGTCAGTTGCTAAGGGAAATGCTAATGAGAAGTAGGATGCATACGGTGGAAATTTTTAAAAAATTGTTTAAAGTGCGCAAACAGTAGGATTTATGAAATTAAAGCTCCTATACTTTTTTGTTTGCTTTTTTATGTTAAACCAATCATTAATGATGAAATTTTCATAGGTTAACTCTAAAACGAGTTAGAGATGAAAATCTAAGAGCATCTCCACAGTGGCGGCCATCTTGGATTGATGACGTCATACAGCGCCTCTCCCACATTTTCAGCCAAAACAACTGGTAGTACGTTATAGTAGACCATATCAGGAACGTATTCCAGGTCGCCACTCCTTCTCTTCGTTCAAAATCACCTCTCAGCTTCCTTCTCCTTCTTCTTGGAATCGACTTTGAAACTCGAGGATATCGAGGGTCGTCTCTTGGTTCCCTTCCAACGTCGTCTTCTTCTAAGCGTCTGGTCTTATTGAGACTCTCATCGGGAGCCTCAAATGGATCCTCAACTCTCCTCCTCACACAGACACTCACTCAAACACCAGATCGCGCCTGCGCAGAAAAGCCCGATCTCTAATAAGGGAAATAATGCCTCATGATATTAAAGATTTATGAAAACATTCTCTGATATTTTTAAATGTGTATGGTATGTATGCAAATGGTATACATATCTTACAAGTTCTTTTGCCCTGTTTTCATGTCTGTTATGAACTGTTGCATGTAACAGAAACAAATACATAAAGAAAAAGGTAATTGATGCATAAATGGATCTAAATATACATTCTTTAAACGAAGAGCTGATAAAAATGCAAAAGAAGAAAAGCAAAAAGAAATGAATGCCGACGCTGAAAAAAACGACTGCGTTTTCTGAGTGAAGGGGGTCGTTAGAATGAAATCAGATGTCCTTTTTTGGGCATCGAGATGAATTTGTTCCCCCAGAGATTATTCTGAATGAATTCCGTCTTCCTATTTCGTACCCAGTTCTGTGAGCGATCTTATTCCTTAATTACGGTTTCGTAAAGAAACCGTAATTTAGGTTATGAAAATAAAGGGAATTCTTTAGTTTTTCCAATAAGGATGTGTTGCAAACATCTTCGGGGGTAAGGAATTCGTTCATGATTTCATTTCCGTATAACGACCAAAATATATATATATATATATATATATATATATATATATATATATATATATATATATATATATATATATATATATATATTCCACTAATGTTACAGCGTAATTATCACTTACTGTATCTGTTCCCTATACCTTTAATTTTTCTTCTTTTTATCGCCTCCCACCCCCCACATATATCACTCTCCACGCCATCTATGTTGTTCCTGATGCTTAGGTTCAATCACAAAATTATTGTGAAGACGCAGGGAATGAGAGCTATGGACTCAGGTCTATACGACAGTAACAAAGTACATTATGAATCTATGCTTAGAGTAAAGCTCGGCTTACTTGAAGATTTTTAGACCTGGCATCTGAAGAGAAGTAGTTTTCTAATAAAATACAACGTTCCTGAGAACATTATTTTCAAATCTGGAATTGTAGAACCAAAAGTTTTATTATTTCAAATGTATAGCTATAAAGACATAACTATATTTAGTTTTGAGTGAAAATACTTCCCTTTCTGTCTTTAAAAAAAGACTGTCACTCAAGAATTTGGAAGATATGCTCTTTACATTATCGTTCACCTCCATCGAAAAATGCATGATAACAAAGAAAAATTTCGTTTCCCCCTAAAAGAAAACATGCGAAACAACATTGCTTTTGTGAGTCATGTTTGCGAATGAAGTCGCCGACAGCATCCGAAGAATTTTTATTTGGCCCTGAACGAGGTCATGGAAGCCGGGTCATTTCATTCCGGAGGACTTCCCTCAAGAGAAGGCAAAAGCAGGTTGTTTTTTCTCCAATTTCAAGCAAAGAAAAAATATTTGTCTTTTCTTTCAGTGAGTTTAATATATAGAAAATTGGAAAAAAAAATGTAAACTTATGAAGGAAAACTCAGGTATCGAATGAACATGTCAGTTATCACAAACTCAAATAAAAAGGGGAACACGGATCATAACATTTACAATGTACTTATCTTTATTCAGTGAGGATTCTAACAGAGGAACGGTGGACGTTTATATATATATATATATATATATATATATATATATATATATATATATATATATATATATATATATATATATATATATATATATATATATATATATATATATATATATATATATATATATATATATATATATATATATATATATATATATATATATATATATATATATATATATATATATATATATATATATATATATATATATATATATATATGTTGTTTCGCATGTTTTTCTTTTAGGGGGAAAACGAAATTTTTCTTTGTTTATCATGCATTTTTCGATGGAGGTGAACGATAATGTAAAGAGCATATCTTCCAAATTCTTGAGTGACAGTCTTTAAAGACAGAAAGGGAAGTATTTTCACTCAAAACTAAATATAGTTATGTCTTTATAGCTATAACATTTGAAATAAATAACACTTTGGCTTCTACAAAATTTCAGATTTGAAAATCCACGTATACGAGAAGAGAAGATAACCCACAATGCTTACGAATAACAGTCGTAAGAAAAGACATACAATCTGTCGCTGTCTAACACCATTATACTAAGTGGACAAGCGGGAGATAAGATATATATATATATATATATATATATATATATATATATATATATATATATATATATATATTATATATATATATATATATATATATATATATATATATATATATATATATATATATATATATATAGTATATATATATATATATATATATATATATATACTATATATATATATATATATATATATATATATATATATATATATATATATATATATATATATATATATATATATATATATATATATATATTTATATATATATATATATATATATATATATATATATATATATATATATATATATATATATATATTATATATATATATATATATATATATATATATATATTATATATATATATATATATATATATATCTTATCTCCCGCTTGTCCACTTAGTATAATGGTGTTAGACAGCGACAGATTGTATGTCTTTTCTTACGACTGTTATTCGTAAGCATTGTGGGTTCTACTTCTCTTCTCGTATACGTGATATCTAGTTGGTTCTTCTTTAGAATAAGGGAGATGACTCAAACGGATGATGTTTAAAATTAACAGCTTTATTTCTTAGCTCCATCACTGGAGTAGAGAGACAGTTTGGTCGGACAACCGATCCGTTGAGTAACTAGAAGAGAACTAACTATATGAGCATCGTGTCGATAGCGGAACACTAGCTATCTCAGCGATTTACATATAAAATGAATACGTAGTTTGCCGGCTCGGAAGTCATGAGTTTCCGCTGCGGGTTAACAGGTCAACCGCTTCCCATGGAAGGTGTTGTGAGCTGTTTACAAACTACAAAAATGATGATATGTCCAAATGCAAACCAGGCTACTGCAATCATTGCACAGCGTGGTCTAGTTTCACATGGTCACGTAGGACGCTCCTAATTCACCAATGACCCCTTAGGTCGTGGGTTCTAGTTACAGATATGTAATTTATCTGTATTATTAATGTAATTATTACATTAGTCTCGGACAGCTACCATTCAAGCCTTGAATAACAAAAGTTACGTTAAATATGGTTTCTCAGGATGTGCCCGTAACATATATTTAGTCATAATCATAAACAAATGATTAAGTGCATAAAAGGTTTTTTTGACATACACTTTTTGGACATATTCATAAATAAAAAAAATGCATGGAAAATATAGATCCATGTTTAATATATATATGGTATAATGTAAATAATGATTATTAGGTACCAAAAGAAAAATTAAAAGGTTAACATGTATACATGAAGATTATAGTAATAGGTAACCCTTGTAAGAATAGTTGTTACCCTCTAAAGATACATAACATGATCATAGATAACTGTTCAGGAGTATTTGTTACTCTTTGTAAAGATATAAAGATAACATATGATTGTGCACAAGATATAGAATTCCTGGTAAGTACATGCACCAACATTTTAATATATAGGGCTTCAATATTTTATTAGGTGCCCGAAAGATACTTTTAACTGTTCATATATTTAAAAAAAATTTAAATGCAAAGGCTTGGAGTCTCTTGTCCTACATATTGCCAGCACACAGACAGCTTTTCACACACAACACAATTCCAGACAATTTTCCTCCGAGTCAGGTGAAATGGCCAGTTTCAGATGGCTCTGAAAGTAAACACTTTTAACGCAACAGGAGTGTCGTCTGGACGCGGCAGAACGTTCCTTTGAAGATCCATCTGTGTTCGCCTCAACCTACGCCAAGCAAAGATGTTACGGTGATAATAATCATTACCATAACACAAAACACGGCTAGCAGCACGTAGAAACGAAGATTTTCTCCTCCAGCATAAGTCGGTGACGTGTGGTCCATCTCAGCCAGTTGCGTCAAACGATGAGCCACCTTCGTGTTGTATGGGAGAGGTAGTGATGGGATAACGTAGTCGCCCACGTAAAGTTGGCAAAAAATGCACGTTCGTGTTAACCCCACGGACCGTGTAGTTCGTAGACGTCCCGGTACATCCGTCGGGGGCTGCGACAAAGACCTGGGAGTGGGCCATGGTCCCGTCCGGACATGCCACTTCAAAGACTTCCTTGTCGTATCGGATCCATGAGCCATTGTTCAGTCTGTAATTGAACTTATTACCGTCAAAAGGACAGTTTTTTTTTTTTTTTCAGACAACCTTCGTGTGTATGGGAGAGAGAACCGTTTAGCACTATGCCTAAACTCACATGAATCCATTGATATAGGATGGAATTCAAAAGAGTCAGCTGTACAAACTTTATTATCCATGGCTTCTGAACAGTGAGTGAATTTATCTCAGTCGTTAATGACTGTATATGATTTCCTATCAGGGTGGGGAAATCAATACGTGTCCCCGTCAAAAATTGATATTACTGACTTGAGTTATTCGTCATGAAAGTTGGGAACGGTGCTATTTTGTATGCTTGCCAGGCATCAGATGAATCAAAGGGAATGGTAATCATGATCCTGTAATATTTCAACGCTTATCGATATTAAGCTATAATAAAACTCTATCTTATGGGCGTCTAACAAAGGAATATAACCTAGTTTATCCCGTCCGTTCTCCAAAGTTAAAGTCAGATCTTTAATAGGCATAAGATGAGGGGATAAAACACCCTTTGTTGCTAGCGTAATAGCTTCTACATAGTCCTTTGATTTCTCATAAAATGTGATATTTTGGTACGGATATGATCTATTTTCGAACAATAATAAGCTACGTAGCCAGCAAGTGTTGTACTTCCATAATGATCGATATTACTAGAATGTTCGTTCACCAAACTCATCATTTTGATTGATTGAGGATAACTGGCTACGCAGTTTCAGACAAAGCTAATTCGGTTTTATGTTGCAGAAACTCAATTCTCTTATTTTGATCATTTATTTTAAGGCAATTTGTAATTCCTAAGCCTAAACTTGCAACTGATCCGAAGATGTTTAATCCAGCAAAGATAAGCAGGTTGCGACGTTCGAGATTATTGTGCCGCACAGACCACATCAGCAGGTCTCGAGCCAGATCTTCTGCCTCGGCGGTTTTATTCTGCAAGTCGTATGATAACATTTCCGCGGGACGCTGATTGTTTTGAGTAGCGAACCCTCTGAGTTAGCATGAAAATGACGTTGGTGCATTTCATTTAACGAAACAGCAAACCTCAACAGGTCACTCTTTAGGTCAATGACGTCATCCTCAGGAAGAAAGATCGCCTGCATATCAACTTCTATGACTATATTGCTTGCAGAAATGAAAACGTCTTCTGTTCTTTCTACAATAGTGCCATGAGTAAAATCTAATGTTTTTGATTTAGCGCTCTTCCCACACGACAAAGATGTCTGAACGAACAATATCACTCCTAACAATAACAGATTCATTTTGGAAACCTGCAATGAGTAAAATATATGTAATAACTCATGTTAGAGAAAAATGTTTACATACAAATATTATATATATATATATATATATATATATATATTATATATATATATATATATATATATATATATATATATATATATATATATATATATATATATATATATATATATATATATATATATATATATATATATATATAATATATATATATATATATATATATATATACTATATATATATATATATATATATATAAGTTATTATACAAGTTTCATAGATACAAAAATTTCCCTCACTTCCTTCTACCCTTCTTTTAATTTCTGATGTGCGCCAATGGAACGATTCTCATATCAGTGGGTTGGGATACATTTTTTTGAAGCTCTAAATCTATTGGCCGTTAATATTTCTAAAATGTTAAACGGGCCTTCAAACTTAGGTGTCAGTTTGTAGTTTATTCCTTTGTGTATGTATACTTGTATGTATATTCTTATCGCCCACGGCATATGTTTTAGTTGGCTTAGCTATTTTATCATGATTTCTTTTCATTATGATTTGTGATTCTTCTAGATTCTTACGAAGTATATTATAACGACTTATGCTTGCATCCATAACATCCTTTAGAGGATTTGATAAATTGGTTGTAGGCGTTAATACATGGAAAGGCGTTCTAGCTGGGGTACCGTACAGTGCCTCGTGCGGCGACATTTTAATAGATACATGATATGAGTGATTAAGAGTGCTTAGTACTGCAGGTATGCCAATGTCCCAGTTGGGTCCATCCCCCATAAGGTGATCCATTAAAATGTTTAAAACCTTATGATTTGCTCTTTCCACTAGCCCGTTAGACTCTGGTGGTAGATCATGGTATTGATTTTCTTTATGCAAAGGAATTCACACAATGAGTTAAGGAAGTGATTATTGAATTCTCCGCCAGAGTCGGATATTATCATGTGTGGAATTCCATGTTTACAAATGTAGCACTCGTAAAACTTCCTAGCGCACTCGACCGCAGTTTTTGTTTTAAGCGCTATTAGTTTGGTATATCGAGTCAAGGCATCTATGATTACTAGGAGGTGCTTATTTCCTCTGTCAGACTCGTAAAACCCTGTTAATAAAGCTAAGTGTACTCTTTCAAAGGGTTGATTGGGCACGGGATAAGCCCCTAGGCTGACAGGTGGTCTTCGTGTGCCCTTTGTTTCTTGACAAGTGCGACAATCCGCTATGTGCTTTTTTATATCTGTAAGCATCGTATGCCAATAAAATAAGGATTTGGCTTTCTGTGACATGATGGAGAAACCCGGGTGACCATGCAATGGATTTGCATGCAACCAATTTAAGACAGTGGGTATAAGTGAGATCGGTACGAAGACAACCACTGGTCGTTATTCAGCTGTGGTGTGTTGCGGGTTTTCCTCGTCACGGATCTACACAGGATATTATCTTTGATTATATAATTCTGCTGCTTATACTTTATATATTCCTTTTCCTTAGGATTTCCGTTTAAAGCGTTTATGATTTTTTCTAATTGCTGATCTTTTCTTTGTTTCCGTCTGTAATAGTTCAGCACTCCAGCCCAGATCTTCCTGTTCAGATATGGTTTTAACAATAGGCATGGATGTTGATATGTCTATTAATTCAGCTAATGGCTCCGTACAAGATGACGCGGGGTTGCGTGATAATGCGTCAGCAATGATACTTGCTTTCCCAGGTAAATAGCCGCTCCTCGTGCCAAAGTCTTGGATGATCAAATGCCACCGAGTTTCGTTTGGGGCTGTGACTAAAGCCTTTAAAGAAGTCAGTTAGGGGCTTATGATCAGTGAGAACCTTTGATGATAACCGTATATTATGAACTTAAAATGCACTAGTGAAATTACAATAGCGAGCCCTTTCTTGTCTATTACTGCATATTTTACTTTCGGAGGTCTCAGTTTTACGTGAATAAAAGCTATAGGGAAAAACTGTTTGTCATATTGCTGAAGCAATACCCCACCTACTCCTAGGTCTAAGGCGTCTGTTGCAATAAAGAATTCCTTACCGAAGTCAGGAAATTTTAAGATAGGGAACAACACAGTTCATCTTTCAATGTATCAAACCCCTGTTGATGTTTCTCAGACCATATGAAATCTACGCCCTTCTTTATAAGATCGGTTAGGGTTAGGGGAGCGGGCGAATGATTGAGTAGTTGCGTATAAAACGCCTATAGTACCCCACTACATCCTAGAAATTGCTGTATTCCCATTGCCCGTGACATTAGTAGTATCGGAAAGTTACAGATAGCCGATACCTTATCGTGGACTACTTTAAGACCTTGACTAGACACCGTGAAACCTAAATAGACTAGTTCTGTTTTGAAAAATTCACACTTACTTATCTTTACCCTTAGGTTATGCTGCCTTAGTCTTTGTAGCACTAGCTCTAATTTACGTAGATGTTCTTCTAAGGTAATAGAAAAGATTACAAGGTCGTCCATATAGGCATGTAGAATATCCCCTAACAAGTCTCTGAACACGATGTTGATCATTTTAGTAAAAGTTATGGGAGCACAATGTAAACCAAAAGGCATACGCAAAAATTCATAATGTCCCCTGGCTGTGGCTGGAAAGGCCGTGTATGGGATACTCTCCTTTTTCCAACGGTATCTGGTGGAAACCCTTGAGTAAGTCCAAACTGGTAAAATATTTGTTCTGACCTAGTAAAGATAGAATATCGTCAGTACATGGCACTGGGAATCGGTCAGGGATCGTTTCCTCATTTAAGCGACGGAAGTCTACGCAGATATGCCAAGTTCGATCTTATTTCGGTACAAACTATTAACGGAAAATTATAAGGGCTGTTTGATTTCCTAATGACTCCTTCCTTTAGCGTTTTACCTACTTCCTCATTTATCTCATTCTGGAATTTCATAGGGAGTCTGTACGAAGGTACATAGATAACTTTCTGCTTGGCTTTTAACCTTATTTGGTGTTCTATGACATCCGTTTTTTCCTAAGGATCCATCCGTAGTGGAAAAAACATCATGATATTCAGTTAAAAGATCAAGAAATTTCTGCTGAATTTCTTCTTCTTGAATGTCTTTACTGATTTTATTTTTATAGATTGCAAAAGGGAGTCATCCGCAACTGATTTGAGCGTGATTGATCTCAGCTACGGTAAGAATGCGATGTTTATAAACTTCCACATCCAAGATATGTTGATTTTTGTGATTCTAAAGTGTATTCAAAATGATTACTGACTTCGATGTTACATTGTTGTTGTGAGCCGACTGTATAAATGGAAAGGCTTGTGTGACGGATAATCCGTGAGTTTTCAGAGTGTCAGAAAGGATTAACATTTCAGATCCCGGCAAGGTTTTCTTTACACGCACTAATATGTTTCAAAGTTATGTTCGGCTCGAGAGTTTGCGTGCAAGCTGATATTACGGGTGAGCGAGAATTCTGTTGGGTCGCATGGATGATTTCTTGCATCATGAGACAAGTGATTGGTTCTTCAACGTATGTTACTATTCTATTTATTGTCTTCTTGTTATCTAAAACAGATTTTAAGGTGTAAGAAGACTTATAGAATTTTCCTTTGATATACACGCCGTGTTTTGCAGGGGCTAAGGTAATGTTTTGAGTGCCCATAGATGGGTATCCTATAAATACAGCGGGATACATATCAATGTTTTGTACAACGATAAAGGTATCGGAAAACGTGCGCTTACCGACCTTGAACTGAACATGAGTTACTCCTACCACATTTAATTCATTATTTCCCATACCCAAGAGCCTTACTCCTGAATACTCTATAGGGAAGTTTGAAAACAATAAATGGTGAGTCCACAAATCCATGATATTACGTGGACTACCAGAATCAAAGAATAATGTAATGACTTATGATCAAAATTTACTGCATGTAAGGTTGGGCGTAACTCCTCTTGACTTATAATTGTGTGAATTTGTTGCAAATCTACGGGAACCTGCACTGATTTTTTTTTTTTGGATTCGGCATTGTGTTTCATAGGAAATCAATTGCCTCACAATGATCTGGTAAATGATTAAATTGATTATTTGATACAAAAGATGTTGGAACAATGATCCACCCAACATCGGGGGGGGTCCTCTCCCCCTTGGAGCTTACTACGTGGTATGTGCTTTGTTTTGCACACTCGGAAAATTCGTATGACCTTGCGAATTCTGGCTAGACGGCCCAGGAACAGTTACTTGAAGCACGAGTTTGTTGTTTGTGATGTTGAACAGCATTACTGTTCGCTTGCTTCTTTTTAAAGTACTGAGGATTATTCTTTTTGTTTTCATTGGCAAACTGTTTGCATGTTTCTAGAATTAACTACTGTTGATTCCGTGAGAAGCACCGATTAATGAATGAGTGGTACTGTTAGAATTGAACAAAAATGCGTCGACAGTCTGGCATCATGTGACCTGGCCTATTTGCATTGTAACAAGTCATCCCTGCTGCTTGATTATTATTTTTACTACATCTACTTGTTGTGGCTTATCCTCATTTTTTGCAAAAACTTGAGTAAGCAAGGGATCAAGGTCAGTACATTTAGACATGTGTTTTTTTATCTGTTCATACACATCTAGTTCCGTACTGTCAGGCGTTAGCTTTTTAACAAAACACCGCACTAAAGCTACAGGCAACATGACTGCCATACAGGTTTAAATATACCAAGCGTGAAAACTTTCACAGTGAATATTGGATCTTGCAACCCACGCGGAGTTACTTAAGTTATCCATGATATTCCATTTAGCCGGTCGGCAATTACTGCCTCCTGTTCTACAACATTAAGCTGAGTAATAGAAGCTTGGATACGCGTAAAACTCGAAGAACCCATAACTAAATTTACCGCCAGGACCTTGAATAGGAAAAATTAGTGTCCTGAACCAAGTTAATGTTACTACTGGTTTTTGGTTGTATAGGTGTTCCTCTGTATTCGTGTTGTTTTTTCTGACTGATACGATTCCTAGCTCTTTTACCAACACTGTATAGATACGAACGTCCACTGCGCAAGCGCATATTCAATATAAATAAAAATGTGTTGCAAATAATAGGAAAATCCCCAAAAAAGGTAATATTAATACAGATAATTTGATAAAGATATTTTCTTGAGAACTCACCTGGAAGAAAAAGCGATTAGCAACAACGAGAAAAAAGAATCTGCGGGCGAGAACTCGTAGTTGAAGATTGATTCCTGTAA
>NC_087212.1:81630597-81638097 GCF_015104395.2 Macrobrachium nipponense | reverse complement strand
GAAAAAAAAATAACTTGAGGACAGAGATGGTTTCAGGATGATTATACTCTAACGCCTCAGAGACTCCTTTGCTTCATGGAAGTATTCCAGTGACATTTTGACTTTCGCTTTCCCCATTTCCCTTTGCAAGTGAGCAAGAGGGAATATATACTAAAGATGGCCTCTTTCGATTGCACCGCACGTCACTTTCTCTTGATTTCATCCATGCTTTATAAAATCTTGAACAGTTATTTTGCAATCACCATAAGCAATACATATCTTGTCACTTTTTTTATCTATATTTATTTTATTTATTTTTGCCCGTTTATCTCCACAAGAACTCAACCATTTTTCTTTTTATTTTCGTAAAAAAAAATATTTTAGTTTTCAAGTCGCCCATTAGACTTATATTTGATTTAAGCGAGGAAAATATTTGAATTCATTAATCACCTTTTGCGTCAGTGTTTTCAGGAAGTATTCTATGCAAGTTTAGTATTTTGTACTTCCCTATGGCATCAATCCAAAATGACTCTTCGGTTCACACCCAGTATCTACGGAAATGGGTTTTGGTCGACGTCCAAATGATCTAGCAAAGGTTTTTAAAGATCAAGATATTGATAAGGACGTTTTGTTACAAAATCTGGCACTCATCAGTTACATAGGAAGTCAAAATTCAAAATTCACAAGAGAGGTGTTTCCATTTCAAAAGTCATTAGCAAAGGATATTGTTGATAATAAGTATTAATCAACTGACGCAGTTACTCCTATTGCCGTTTCAAGTTTTGTATTCCATTAGTTTTATCATAATTCAAAAAATAAACCCTTGCTCACGTGAAATAACCCCACAAGGGCCATTGACTTGAAATTCAAGCTTCCAAAGTTTATGGTGTCAAGTTGAAAAAAGTTACAGAGGATTATAGGAAATGCAAATAGAAGTGATCAGTTACTAGGAGAGATAAAATGATAAATATAAGAATATAAATAAACTATGAAAATATTCATTTGATTTATTTTATTCTTGATTAGAATAAAATCCATACCCAGGAGTTACTGCAATATTTACTCCAAGAAGCTTTCAACTTCTGTCACACGAAAAACGCTGTCCAAATATACTATGACTTAAATTGAACATATCAAAGTTGCAATTTGATGGAAACCTTATGATAGTTTCAGTATCTCTGAAAGCAGATATATCTTCAATAAGAAACCATTACCTGAGGGTTTTCAAGTTCCCCACTTGATTATATATTTTCCATTCATGTTTAAACCATTTTATGGAGAAGGAGACAGGAATACGAAGGAGAGTTAAAGGCTAAGGTTGTGAAAATGCTTCTGACATAAATCTACTCATAAATCTTGTCCAGTACATAAAAATATGAAGCAAATCATCGGCAATGAAAAAGGCAAGTTAACCTCATTTTAGCTATTTTTTCTATAAACAAAATTTCAAATTATTTTAAGATACCCATCTCTCTCTCTCTCTCTCTCTCTCTCTCTCTCTCTCTCTCTCGAATGCAAGCATCAGCTCCAAGATACAGTGCAAGGAGCAAGCACTGTATATACGATGCCAAGGGACGGGGCAGATATGGAGATAATTGCAGATACATACACACAATGAATAATTATGAAAAAAGAAGATCAAATATATTGGAAAAATTGGATTGATTAATGTCAGACTTTCTGGAAATGAAGAAAAGAACAACATACCAGAATAGGAAAGAGACATGGGAAAATCCTTATTATTACCCATATTAAATGATGGGGATAGCACACAAACCATCATAGTGAAATCGCAGGGTTTAGTTACGAGTAACTCAAAAAGAAAAATAGAGTTCTTAGGAGAACTTATCCAAACTAAAAAAAAAAATAGATATAATGAATATAAGTGAAACCTGGTATTCCCAAGAGACTGGTAATGATGATAAAAGGGTTCAAAACTTATAGATTAGATAGAAAAAATAGGAATCAAGGGGAAACACAATATCTGGGAGAGACATAAACAAGGAAAAATATATGAGAAATATAGTAACTCAAAATGTTAATTAAAAGAGGTATGATTTGAATCTGAAAAATTAATGAACATCGTAATATATAGACCCCCTAATATTAAAGAGTTTGACACAATAATGGGAAAATTGGATGATATATGTATAAATCGCAAAGACTGGAAGATACTCCTATCCGGAGACTAAAATTCCTTTCGTAGATTGGAAAGAACAAATAGGAGATTGTGGTTGTATTTATACATATAAAAAAAAGAGTAATAGTAGTGCAGAAGATAAGAGGCAATTCAAAAAGATATTAGATATGCTACTAGAATACAACATTCAACAAATAAATCACCTGCCAACAAGAAAGGAAAATTCTTTAGACCTAGTATTTGTCAACGAGGTGAATTATGTTAAAGAAATAATAGTTTATAATGCGAGTATTTCAGACCATTAATGTCATAGAATTGAAGGATATGGAAAATACAATTTCTATAGTAATTATATAAAATGGTCAGAAATAAATGAAGAATTAAACAAAGATTGGGATAACACATCCGTAAGTAATGATATACAGGAAAATACAGAATTATTATATAAAATATTAGAGAAAATCGTGGATAAATATATACCAAAGAAGAAAGGTAAACATCAATCATGCATACCAAGAGACAGAAGGATCTTGTTCCAGAAAATCAGAAAGTGGAAAAAAGGTCTTGCAAAAGAAAAGAATGCAAGGAAAGTGATGGAACTAAAATACAAGATAGAAAATGCAGAACAAAAGATTATACAATCAAAAGAAAATGAAAAACGGGACTTGGAAGAAAAATCCCTAATAAATATCAAGCAAAACCCCAAACTATTATACTCATACGCGAAAAAGATGAATAAAAGAAGAATAGAAATTGGCCCTCTAAGAATTGAAGGGAGATTAACGAATGAAAAAAAGGAAATTTTCAACATATTGGCAGAACGATATAAGAGAGAATTCACCCCTAGAATAGATAATGAAGATAATGATATAGAAGTAAGGGACGAAAATAGTGAATATTTAGCTGACATAGATTACTGAAGCTTGATATTGTGCAGGCTATTAATGAAATTAAAAAATGGAGCTGCAGCAGGGCCTGATGGAATTCCTGCTATTTTTGTTTAAAGAAAAGTAGTTCATTCTATCGCAAAGCCACTTGCAATATTATTAAGACAAAGTGTAGATACAGGCAAGATTTATGATGAGCACAAAATTAAGCATATATTACCCCTACTTTCAAAAAAGTGGATCAAGACTAGAGGGCAAGTAAATTATAGGCCTGTGAGTCTAACATCACATATTATGAAAGTGTATGAAAGGGTAATGAAGAAAAATATTATGAAACATTTAATAAAAAATAACTTGTTTAATATAGGACAACATGGTTTCGTACCCGGAAAAAGTACACAAACCCAATTGTTAGTCCACCGTGAGAACATATTCAAAAATATGAAAAGCGGAAATGAAACAGATGTGGTTTATCTGACTTTGCAAAAAGCTTTTGACAAAAGTAGACCATAATATATTAGCGAAGAAAATTAAGAAAACACAATATCGTGGATAAAGTAAAGAAGATGGCTAAAGAATTTTTACACAACAGAAAACACATAGTTTTATTGCAAACGATGAGAAATCGGATGAAGCCAAGGTAATATCCTGTGTGCCACAAGGTACGGTGTTAGCTGCAATACTGTTTGTTATTATGATTGAAGACATAGACAGTAATGTTAAGGATTCGGTAGTGAGTAGTTTCGCTGATGACACAAGAATAAGTAGAGAAATTACTTGTGATGAAGATAGAAACGCTCTACAAAGAGACCTTAACAAAGTATATGATTGGGCAGAGGTAAATAGGAATGGTTATTTAACTCTGATAAATTTTGAAATCAATAAATTAATGGAGACAGAGAAGGAAAGCTATATGCATATAGGGGACCTAATAATGAGACAATCACAAATAAGGAAGCAGTTAAAGATATTGTGTATGATGAATAGGAACATGTTATGCAATGATCAAATAGCAATTCTTTTGGCAAAATGTAAAGCAAAAAATGGGAATGTTGTTACGGCACTTCAAAACAAGAAAAGCTGAACACATGATTATGCTTTATAAAACATATGTTAGTCTCACTTGAATATTGCAATATGATATGGTACCCACACTATCAAAAGGATATTGCACAAATAGAGAGTGTACAAAGGTCCTTTACAGCTAGAATAGAAGAAGTTAAGGACCTTGACTACTGGGAAAGACTACAATCCTTAAAATTATATAGTCTAGAAATGAGAAGAGAACGCTACATGATAATTCAGGCATGGAAACAGATAGAAGGAATAGCAGAAAACATCATGGAACTAAAAATATCAGAAAGAGCAAGCAGAGGTAGATTAATAGTGCCCAAAACTATACCAGGAAAAATAAGGAAAGCACACAGGACATTAATCCACTACGCACCAGCATCGATAATGCAGCGTCTATTCAATGCGTTGCCAGCTCATCTGAGGAATATATCAGGAGTGAGCGTAGATGTGTTTAAGAATAAGCTTGACAAATATCTAAACTGCATCCCAGACCATCCAGATTGGAAGATCCAAAATATACCAGAAGATGCATTAGCAATTCTCTGGTAGACATTAGAGGTGCCTCACACTGAGGGACCTGGGGTAACCCGAACAAGATGTAAGGTCTGTATGGTAAGGTCTCTCTCTCTCTCTCTCTCTCTCTCTCTCTCTCTCTCTCTCTCTCTCTCAGCTTAAGGATTGAAATGGCCTGAATGCTTGTTAAATAAAATAAGATATGATGAATGGCAGCATTGAATTTCCAAAGTTAGACTTTGGTTGAAACTTCTAGTAAGTGAAATTATTCCGATCTTTAAGTCATTGTACTATAGTTTTTTTTGGAATAATCTTGGTCCTTTTCATAGGCATGAATGCATGTATTCTCTCGTCCCATTCAATTAGGCAGCTATGCAAAATCACGTCGTTCATTCTATTTCCATGAAAATAATCAATAATACTAATGGCCACAGATTTCCATATATCATGGATAACAAAGGCCCAGCCTCAAAAAAGAAAGAAAAAAAACCTTTCCTTTGGAAGCTCTTTTCTCGTCAAAGTCCTCGACTGAGCAAAGGCTGTAAAAATAGTTCTGTATCGCTGGAATTTGAGGGTTTTGCTTAATAAAAGTAATTGATAGGTAACAGAGAAGGTTAAATGGTAACCAATCTCCTGCAATTACATATACGAAGGACTCCTATTTCGTAGAAACTGGCTAAAGGGAGGGATTGTAGGAAAGGAGGAAGGTCTAATCGCTTTATCCTTTTTTCCCGTTCTTGCAAAGAAGTTCTCTGGAGAAAGGAAAAAGGAAACTATACCATAAACACTTTTGTTGTGTTAAAAAAAACGTTTTTCTCAATACTCCCCTTAGCTAATTCTGTCTCTGTATGTTCTTGTAATAATAATAATAATAATAATAATAATAATAATAATAATAATAATAATAATAATAATAATAATAATAATAATAATAATCTATTGGATTTAATTACTGCTACAATGCCATGCGGTTTAAAGTAATCTTTTTCTATTTTTCTGATGCTGTCTTTTCCTTCTTTTGGAAGGCTGAAGATGAGATGTCCTAATTCCTGTGCTGCTTCCTCTGCCATTTCTGGGTTTTCCCCTAACGTTTCGTTCCTCCTGGGAACATCTTCTGAGGTCTGATTTCCTTGAGAGTCTGTGTTGGAATGACTCATTTTGTGTGTGATGCTGGGTTTTATGCTAGGCTCCAGGATTGATGACTGCATTGTAGACTCTCTCTCTCTCTCTCTCTCCTCTCTCTCTCTCTCTCTCTCTCTCTCTCTCTCTCTCTCTTTATTGGCTGCTGCCCAGGTATTAGTATGGTGGAAAGGGCTCTCTAGATGAAAGTGTCGATTACACTATTCCTGTGTCTCCTCAGGCATTCATTCTGATCACTTATTGTAAGGCCGAACAAAAAGATTAGCCCAACAAAAACATCGAACACAGAGTAAAGAAAGCCATAGAAGACTGGTACACTTCCAAAGAAGACACCCCAGAGAAGACCACCATCAAGCTCTAATACAGAAACTACATGAATAGTGAGCACGTAGCTGATAAAAGAGCCCTGCAAATGTGAAACCCACTGACAGTAACACAGAAGTGAAACTTATAATTTACTACAAAACGAAGAAGGCATCATCCCTCATAATGAAAAACAACCCAGCTCCTCCTGTAACTGACCCCCTCCGGCAGAGCAATGTAGTCTACCAGTTCCTGTGCCCAATTCATGTATGCCGTAATTCTTATATTGGCATGACTACCATGAAATTGTCAAAGAGACTGTCATGTCATGGATAGGAAGAATAGATTTTCAACCATTTTGCAACCCCCCACCAGCAATGTCCCATTCGACAGCGACCGATAGTTGCAGCTAGCATCATAGACTGTGCCAGTGGTACCAGGGGCTTTCGGATGCTGGAAGCCATGCAGATAGTGAAACACCACCCTTCAGTGAATACCCCCTAAGAGCCATTTCTACTCCCAACTCAAATAAGACACATCCTAAATGCAACTCCCTAAGGTTTACCTGAAGGATGACAAGCCCCTACAGGCCCACAGGCGTCCCCAACCGAAGAAAGACACCCTGAAGAAAGACACAGTGGAGGAAGAGAAACAGAAGTAGAAGCATCAGCAGGAAGACAAGCCTCTACAGAAGAAAGAGCACCCCCTACAGGAGTAAGACGTCCTGGATAAAGAGCCATAAGGAGTGAAGCTATCACCGTCAGGAGACAGCAGCCCCAGCGCCAGTGCCACCTGAACAGGGCTTCCCTGGCCTCTGAGGTGAATCAGCCAATTAGAGGCCAGCAGTCTGCACACTAAACAGACCTTATTTTCCATTGGCCCTTACCTAACCAACGCTATTTTTCATTAGCTCCCACATGCAGTCATCAAGCCAGGGCCCAGCATAAAAGCCAGCATCACAAGCAAAAGGAGTTGAGTGGTTTTTCTTTACATGTACAGGTGTTAAAATTACCGTTACAGGGTTGCTGTGAAGCAAGAGCCCGTGACAGCACAAGGCTGGCTGAATCTAACAGACTCTTAAGGAAATCAGATCTCAGAAGATGTTCCAGGAGGAACAGAACTTCCGAAGAAAAACCAGAAATGCAGAGGAAGCAGCAGAGGAATTAGAACACCTTACCTTCAGCGTTCCAAAAGAAGAAAAAGACAACATCAGAAGAATAGAAAAAGATTACTTTAAACTGAATGCCATTGTAGCAGCAACTGGATTCAATAAGATGCTTAATGAAGATCAATGATTAATAATAATAATAATAATAATAATAATAATAATAATAATAATAATAATAATAATAATAATGTACTGCTGCTTCAGCACTATTAATCTTGTAAAGAGTCTTCTCTATCTTTCTGATGACGGCTTTCTCGTTGTTGCTTAAGACTGGCGAGTAACGTACCAAAGGGCAT
>NC_087212.1:81594041-81630097 GCF_015104395.2 Macrobrachium nipponense | reverse complement strand
CTGCAAACAGACTCCATGGATCTGCAGACTTTCTATCTGGGATGCGCATCATCTAATTAGACAAAGCAAAGGCTCCAAAAAGTAATGGCGATCCTAAAAGCAGCTTTATTATTACGGTGAAAAGCAAAACAAATCACTGCAGATGGAAAAACCACTTCGGAATTCAATTGAAACTGATTCATCGTGATTCCAAGCCCCAATTACCACAATGGAGTCTAAATTGCTGATAAAAGCAAAAGAGGAAATGAAGCCATTACTAACGACTCTTATGAACTGAAAACGGAGCGACTGGTGACGATTCGTTTCATCGCTAAAGATCTTTAGTCTCTCAGATTCGCCTGTACTAAACGATATTGTTATATAGTACTCGTGTGATTATTTCAATATAAGCAACCCAGTTTTTAACAGTTTCAGATGAAAAGTTTTAATAAAAGTTACGAAGTTGTCTAACGCCTAGAATTAGTAACAGATTACTTTCGTTCCACATATCTAATTATTATTACGAGAAACCCAAGCCAATTACATACAGCTGAAACCATCTTCAGTTATTCTTAAGTATGAGAATTATAATAAGAGAAATTGATAACGACTAAGTTACACTGTTCTCTCTCAACTGTATTTTGAAAGGAAAGCAAATGTTGATACCAAGCTGTTTATAAATTTTTTGATTTGCATGTTTCTTTAAAAGATTGCAGACCAGCTTGAGTAAAAATGATCATGCATTAATTTATAAATTAGGAAAAAAATTTGCTGACGATAACAGATACCAAATTTTGTAGCATGCAAATGTAATCAGCTTAGGTTTCACGTAATAATAATAATAATAATAATAATAATAATAATAATAATAATAATAATAATAATAATAATAATAATAATAATAATAATAACAACAACAACAACAACAACAAACAACAACAAGACATTTGGCTGAGGTGATGCCATTTTTCTAATTGGTAAGCTTTTGCCCATCATCAGACTACTGAAATATATCAGCCATTCATCAACATGAAGTTCCTTGCGCACAAAGTAGTATTAATTTTTTTTAAATGGCGGAGGATGTTAAGGAAGACAAAATTACCATACAAATTTAGCCTTTGTAGTATATTTGTATTTCTATGATGCTGCGTTTAAATTTTAAGCGTTTCTTGAAAGCTAAAACAACTAGTGTTTGTATGTGTGTGTGTTTGTGTCACATATGCGGCGACAATTTTTTTTCTTCCTCAAATATTGAGCCGCAAATGTTTTATATACAATTCACTATATCTTCAGAGTAGTTTACACCGAGGGGTATATATTCATAATTAATATATTTACTTCTGACCATTGGGATTCGAGCTGTCGCCTGATTGCTTTCCAAACAGGTAGCAGTTCGAATCCCACTGGTGACGAGGCTCGTCTAAACTATAATTACCAACCAGTTTGATAGTGATGGACTGATTTCGGTTCAAAGCACAAAAACAGGAAACCAACTGGAATATGCAGGTGGAATAACCTTTATACTTTGATAGCTGGGAGGGTTTATTTCCTTGTCACTATAGTTTTAACTGGAAAAAGAAAGGTGTCGGATGAAGGGATTTTAAAAGTCAAAGCGACCAAACTAAGGAAATTGTTCTGCTGCATTATCGCCTCTCAGACTTACAACTGCAACTCAAACGATTTCAATTCCGCTGACGTACATATGAAGGAGACTCCATTCAAATCCTGCACCTATCCCCCAAGGAACAATGAAATTCTTTGAAAGGAACAATAATATTCTTATAGTTCAAAGAGAGAGAGAGAGAGAGTTGCAAAGACTTGTTAGTCCATCCGAGGAGATATCGTGTGCTCACTTATCTCTGGTGGCAGGTTTTAGTGTTCATTAACATTATCCTAATGATTTTGTCTTGCTTTCTTTTAAACTCTTCCACACTGTTGCTGTTACAAATTCTAATGGCAATTTATTCCATGTGTCATATATCTTGTATGTAAAAAATTTCCCAAATGGGATGTTGTATCTCCTCAGTTCCAGTTTCCATCCATTATTTCTAGCCAAGTTTTCGTTTAACCTAAATAGGTTACTGTCTACTTTAGTTATGCCTTTCAGTATTTTAAATGTTTCTATTAATTGGTCCCCGCAAGCGTCGTAATTCTAAGACTTACCTGTTCAGGCTCTCTAGTCGTCCTTGGTAAACTATTTTCCTGATAGATGGAATTAACTTTGTGACTCTTGCTTATACAACGTCCAGTCTATTTATGTCCTTTCTTAGTGTTGGTGACCAAAACTATACTGCCTCTTTATGTGTCCCACAAGGTTCCGTGCCTTCTTTTTAGCTTTTATGGATTTTAAGTTCCTGGTAATAATGAATCGAAGATTCTCTTCTTGTTCTACAATATTTATGTCATCACCAAGCAGCATGTAGTTGGAAATATCGGTAATTCCGAAATTGGCAGCTAATTTCGAACTTGAAATAACGCACCGAGAGAGAGAGAGAGAGAGAGAGAGAGAGAGAGAGAGAGAGAGAGAGAGAGAGAGAGAGAGAGCGTAAATATTAACAATTTCGAAATTGGCAACTAATTTGTTACTTGACACCACAGAGAGAGAGAGAGAAGAGAGAGAGAGAGAGAGAGAGGGGGGGGGGGGGGGGGGGGGGGGGGGGGTTACTGGCTACATCGGTTATTTCGAAATTGGTAATCAGTTTTGACATTAGTCTCCGACATGAAACCACACAGGCACACAGGCACACACACACACACACACACAGACTCCTACATATTGCCATGCACAGTTGCTTGGCAAGGTTTCGTAAGGTTTCCCATGCTTTTACCGAAGGCAGATCACAGTCAATAAGTAATAAGAAATATATATATTTTTTGTTAAATCACGTTTTATTAATGCACTAAAAGTATCACATAATTTCTCTAGACACATTATGATTTTATTACAATTAATCATGTCTACAAAAATAAAAGTGCTGGTACCAAACATGGCAGGAAATGCTACAAGAGAAAAAAAATCTGTTAACATTTCCTTCCATATTTGTTGCCCACGGTGATATTTTTGTAGGGATGATTAATTGTAAGAAAATCATGGTGTGTCTAAAAAAATTATTTTCGACTTTTTAGTGCAACTAATTTATGATTGTAGGTAATGAAATTAAACAAGATATTGTATAATATCTTGTAGAGCCAAAGAAGCTTTGAAAACCCCGTAGAGTTATTAACTCATTCTACAGTCAGAGAAGTTATGAAAAATCCGAAGAGCTTCATACAAATCCTGAGATACTGGGAGAATTCAATGTAGGGTAACTAGAGGTCACTGCTGACCTACTTTACACGTAAGGTTGCAATGTCATCAGGTTTGAGTAACCATACAAAATTAAATCACAAGGTCGAAAATTATATTACAAGTTTTGACCCAGACAAAAAATGCAAGCTAAATAAGTGTATAAATTTATTCCTCAGGTATAAGCTTTCTAATACCGTGTCATCTATTTTTTTCTTTATATTGCGAATTAGTTAATCATATATATTAGAATTTCGCGCTCAGCTATTCAGTTTTGAAAGAAAACGAGAAATCTGTGTAAAAATTACGGAACAGATCGTTCCTAATTTAAACTACAGTTTTCAAGACAATTACTAAACCAGATACATGTATGCGTTTATAATGAAAGCAAATTAGCATCTAGATTTCTTTTTCCTTTACACAAAAATGGACTTGAGGTGAGTAGTCTGTTTTGGGTGATACCACATCTTCCGATCTGATATTAACAACGACAGGTATCATGTGTCCCCTCGCCAGGCTCTTTTCCCGAAGAAATGAAGAAGAAATAGAGAAAACATTCTATCGAAAATATTTTTACAAGTAACTTGAAGCTCGTTCGTCTTTGTCTTGTTATTGCCGAAAACCTGATATATTTTATATAAATGTTATGTAGGGTTAGGAAGGCAATTCATGTTTAACAGCTAGAAAGTTGTAAAACGGTTAACAGTTTCTTTTTAAACATTGTTAAGTCAGTTATGCTTTTGTTATTAATAGGTCAGGCATTCCACATTTCCATACAATAATTATATTACACTGAATGCAGTTCAATTCGTTAAAATTTTGAAATAAGACTTTAAACAATTAACTCTAATTGAATATTTGTCCAGATGTCCTTTTGCTGTAGGAGAGCAATGGGGCCATTGGACAAGAACTGCATATTTCCGAAAGTCATTCAGACAAGGAAGGCAAAACACATCGTTAGAAAGTTGTAAATCCTCCTGACAAACGTAAAACTGCTCTTGCATGCAGGTCTGAGCGTTACGACTGGCAGTCACAGCTTTTGTTACCTGGTGTTATATGCATTGTCTCGGGTCTCGTCATGATCTCTAGTATTCTAAAGCTGAGGATTCCTCAGAAATGGGCCGAGTGCCTTTGACTACAGTGCGCAGGACGACTGCCAACACACGCAAAAAGTACGGAGTGGTGTAAATTTCCACTCCACCTCTCTCTCTCTCTCTCTCTCTCTCTCTCTCTCTCTCTCTCTCTCTCTCTCTCTGTGATACCATGCCAGAGGAAATTTCTGACAAGCGCTATATAAATGCTCTTTAAGAATCGTGTGCAAATATATTCTAAGGGTAACCTAAACGGTGCTGAAATATGAAGACTGATAGTGAAAGGAAAAAAGCATACTTGTTGGAAAAAGTAAAACCAGCACTCAAAGAGATAAATGGCATCGTCTGAATAAATTAGAAGGAAGTCATATTTACACACTAATAGTCGGAAAACCGAATCCTTTCTATTGATCCAGATGGAGTTGTCACGCATTATAAGCCTTGCTCATATTCATAGTTTTCTACTGACCGCCTGAAGAGCCAACTACAAAGTCCATATGAAGGAAAACCTGGAGGGACGTCGGCATTTAAGATTTTTGATCATATTAATCCCCTTAGCGTAATACCAATTTCATATATGTAATATTTTCGGAAATATATCATGATCCAGACTCGAAAACATGTCACAATAAAAGACACTATGGAACATTTCTTGAAACTATATTTGAATTTAAATATGAAGATGAATGTTTGTCTTAGCACTTCCCCTTGCCATAAAGTGCGATCATCCATCATTGCAATATTCACTCACAAATATTCTGAAAAAAAGAGATAGCAATAAAAAACTATACTCTTTAGGAAAAACTCTTCTGAAAACATTTGCGTAGAAACACCAGGTAACAAAGTATTCCCAATTAGAATACAAACCAAACAATTACCCCTTCAGAATAAGATTCCCTCAATTAAACTAGATTAGTTATGTTCCTCAAAGAGATATAAAACGTCTGAAGGCCAACAGGGATCTCTTGATTCTCTGCTAAAACAAACAAGTCTTGGGGTTGGATCCTATAATTAGGTTCTTTTATCTATGGACGGTGGATCAGGTCCTTCATTTAAATTAACTAACTTTTCCACGGGCGAGTTGAATATTCACTTCTTCGGGTTTTGTGTTCATACCAAAAGTCTAAAAGTGCATGATGCCCCTAAAACTGGTCGAAGTTTAAGCTTGAAGAATAAAAAAGAAAAAAGCTTGAAGAACCAAAAAGAAAAAAAAATGGTCTTAATCGCACTTCAATTTATTATTGGCAAAAACTATCGGCCTAAATAAAGATCCAATTTGTAGTTCATGCTGCTGTACAGAACATAATTGAAGATCTTTTTAGTAAATCGAAAAAATTGTTTTGATTAGACCTCCCATAACACAAGACGGAAACGTTTACACAATGCTTCTTTGATATGCCTTGTTGTACCAAACAAAAACTTCTTTCAGTTTTCTTCTGAAGATTGAAAAAGAAACCCACAAATTCAATTTGTAACTTGTTTACTTATTGAGAAATGGGCCAACAGGAAGTGGGGCCTGAAAAGGTTACTCGAGTTGTTGGAGTTAAAAAACTTAATTGTTTAAAATTACTTAGAAAGTCAAAACAAAGTTACAAATTGAATTTGTGGGTTTTCTTTTTCAATGCCTTGTTGTGTTGCTTGATAAGAGCAAATCCGTTACTCATGAATATAGTCTTTTCTCTTGTTACAGGATCACGCGACTAGTAGGCTCCTCATCACGTGATCAGATTCGAATGTTTACGAAATGTTAAATTTTCGTCGAAAAGTCTTTATTCTCCCTGTCCCGATGAGGACGGAATGTGGGGTGGGCGGGGGGTTATGAGTCATAGGCTAAGTCATCCGCAGCCATTTGTCCTGTTCCTCTAGGTCACAAGTAGGTGGAGAGAGATTTTTGGCTTTTGCTGATGGGTATGATCCGTCTCTGGGTCTTTGTACCACAATGCAATGGCAGTTTCTTTACCTCTGAGGCTCATTATCAAGCTTCACATTCGGAGAATAAATAAGCTTTTAATCACCAACCGCGATCCACTGCGGCAATATCTTGATCATTCTGTCCATGTGACATCTTAATGCATCTGCCTTATCCCTTTAGTAGACAATCATTCTCTAACGAATGGAAGATTTTCTAATTCTGCACCAAATGAAGAACCTACATCTCTCATTTTTTCTATAAAAAAAAAAAAAAAAAAAACAAAAAAAAAAAAAAAAAAAAAAAATATTCGTCTCTTCTTTTTGCGACAGAGCTCTCAAATGGTCTCATTCTTCGCAAGGCAGATCTTGTAGCCTGATCTTGCGGCTTTCATGAAGGCTAAATTCCATAGACTGTCATGCTTTTCGACGTCGTCTCTCAAGATTTAATAATTTGGAAAATATTTCACAATTCTGAGATATCTGTGCTCCGAAATTTTGGGAATTTCAGGCGAAGACCAGCAAATAATTATCTCTTCACTGCCATGACGCAATTAGCAGGGTGATTTAAACATATGTGAGAAAAAAGATCATGAGAGAAATGATAAATTATTTTTTTCGTGTTTAAGAATGAAAACATACGTCGCCTCACATAATCTAGATTTGCAGTAGTAAGGAATAGAAAAAACAAGACACAAAAACTGTCGTCAGTAAATTTTAGACATTCACTTATAAAAATGCAAATTAAAATTGCATTCTTTATTAATGAAATTTAGTAAATAAATGCACTATTGGTACGCCACTTTAACAGGCAACCAGTGCAGTTCTAAAAAAACTCAGCATTCAGGCGTTTCCACCCCTTATTTCTCCTTGTGTCTGATATATTCGTGATTTTTAACTGTGGACAAAGTTTAAATAATTACAATCTTTGCAGAATTTTATTCTGGATTCCATGTGTGTGTGTGTGTTTGTATTTGAAATTAGATTCTTTTTTTATAAAATTACCGATCATGTAAAAAGATCGAAACAAACAAATGATATCAGCGATACAAAGATGCACAAATATCATTGAGAAACAAAGGCAACCTGAGCCACCCAAAGAGACTCAAGCATTGCATCACAAAAGCATCTTGCAACTGGGCTCCATCCCGCGAAAGCTCCTCAGGGCAGCTTACCCGAGGGTCAAGAGACAGTTTCTGCTCTTTCTCAGTGACTTCGCAACACTCATGTAGTGGACCTCTTCCTTCCACAGTCTGACGGAAGGTTCAGATGTCTGTCATTAGACAACAGATCTGCTGTGTTATGCAGATATCATTCGAGTTATATCTGGATCGCAGGTTCTCTGGAATATATTTAATAAATACTTGTATAATTAACAGGATAAACTGAAAAATGAGACGGGTATATTTTTTTCAAGCTAAAAAAAATTAGGTAGAATTCATATCAAGGGATACAAACATTCATTAAAAAATATATACATTCCATGGACACTGACTAGAGCAGATTTCACGTATGAACACAAGATGTATTCTAGAAGCCACGAAAAGAATGAAATAGAATTTAAAATCAATTGCACTGCTTAAACTCTTTGTGTATTTGGCATCTCGGTGAAAATACGTAGAGAACGACAGCAGTCGTTTCCTACTATGAGATTCAGGGTCTCTGTAACACGGTTTTTTGGACTTTGCTCCTTGTCAAAGCATCGGATGTAGCTGAAAGTTGACATATGTATATTTTACAACCACACACAAATTTTGTCAGCATTATCAATAACCTAAACCCGATAGTTTTAATTTTTGTAGAGTAAAAATGATCTAGCCGACGCCATGGCCAATGATTACGAGCCAAGAGTCGAAAAACATTTTCCCATTGGAGTAAGCAAGGTAAACAAACACCTTTTGACTAAATGTTGCCCCGCCCATCCACAGACAGAAAATTCCATCGGCTCTGAAACCCAAACCCAAAAGACTTTATGAATGGCGGAACGATACATAGATGTGGGTGGGGTATCAGTGCTAGCATAGTAATACTACTGTAGCAGTAGTGCCGCAACAGTATAGCAGTAATATACATGAATTAAACGTTTAGACCAACTGGTGGGATCCTTGAGGATCATTTAGCACTTCTTACAACTACTCGAGAAATTAGTTTTTATAGCCAGAAGTTAAATTTTGTAATTCAACAATGCCCATGGTAGCCTTCAGTGTTATCCTGAATTATAACGAGGCGAAAGTGGGTGGAGCCTCATGAAGTCACCATTCTGACGATAATTATTGGTGAAGGTTTAAAGCCAATATACGGTACCGGCTATTTTTTTTCAGTAAATAGGTAGATAGCCAATAAATAAAAATTGCTTGACATTGGATATAGCAGTTATCAAATCAAGCTTGTCTACTATGTTTTTGGTAATTACCAACTATTCCCTACATCTTGCCAATCTGATTGTGACCTATAAAGTAGAATGTAATTTCTTTGGAAACTTATTTTGGGAGTTAGACTAATAATCGAAGTGTTTTTGTATTTATTAACTTATTTTGTTGGTTTGTTCATTATGACATTTATCAGTGGAGAGGTTCCAGAGTTCATAAAGGTGTACTGCTTTGCTTTTATTTAAATTTGTATGTCATTGTTGCCAGAGGTATAGCCTTCGTTACGTATAGCCAATCATCCATCAAGAAAGAGGGAAGAAATGATGTCATAAGTTACGTAACGAGGGCGTTCGAAACCTTTTCTCTGAGTAAGTTGGCCCGTCTTCAAAAAAGGTCGCTTTTACATTATAAGTACCAAATTTATTCAACGTACGTAGTGCAGAATACACTCAAAATTTATGTGTAGATATAATATGTATTCTGAATAGGCGTTATATTTATGAAATGCATAGATAAAAAGTTATTGCGAAAAAACCGTGTTACAGAGGCCCTGAATCTCATAGTAAGTGGTTGGGTGCCAAGTGTTGTCTCTCTATCTGTCTCGAATTCTCAGCCATATATGCGAGGACTAACCTAGATATGTTTCAAAATTCAGGGAATCTGGAACTGCTCAACTATTAGAGCAAGCTCTTTCTGCTTCTCGTGAAAAGAAAGTAGAATGACAAATTCCTCGAGAGCCTTCTGACGTCATAATATCGAAGACAACTTTCTTTTCAGATTTCTGGTACTTGGCATTTGGGAGGATACATATTTACGTAGAATTTATTTATTTATGTATTTATTTATTGTTATCGTATAGTTATTTATTGGATTTTCATAAAACTAAAGAGCAATTTATATTCTCATTGCCTTATAGCTCAGATACGAGCATAGAGATAATTCCATAGAACTATCTGAGCCCAACTGAGGGAATCTTGAGAAAAGATGTCTTACTGATTATCATAATCATACTCATAATCTCGAGACAATTTCATGTTCATTATCTCCGAGAATATATATTATATATATATATATATATATATATATATATATATATATATATATATATATATATATATATATATATATATATATGTGTGTGGTGTGTGTGTGTGTGTGTGTGTGTGTGTGTGTGTGTGTGTATAACTGAATCACGAAAGTTAGGAACGTGATAAATCCATAATAAAGATAAATGCCACGAAGGAAAAATAAACGAAGGAGTCTGCAAGATCTTTCGACTTTAAAAAATCCTTTACTGAGCAGATACTGACAAAAAATACGAGGAAAAGACAATACAAGAAGGTTCGTATAACTGACAGATAGGGATTATAAAGGGATTAGTACCTAGAATCCGACACACCTGGAAGATAAAGAAACCTTCCCAAAAAGCATAAACAATGGGTGCAATTAAAGGTTTAAGACAATCATCTCAGATACAATTTCCAGACAATTAAAGGATTATAGGTGACAGCTATTCGGAACTTGGTAAACAAAACCATATTCACAAAACATGACAGACATACATTACAACAAAATTTAATAACTCTAATACAACTGATTTTTATTTTAAGTCAGTAATTATATCTTTGAGGTCATTCTTAAACAAGGGTCTAAATGAAAAAGGCCACGACTAACATTGAAATTACAATGAAAAGTAAGTTGTATTAAAGGCAGATTCTTAAAGATTTTGTGATAAGACATCTCTTGACCATGCAATTTACTGAACTATCATCCAATTTAATTCTGTGGTGGTTGTTTTCACTTAAATGAATGAATAATGCATTAGATTTTTGCCCAGTTTTTACAGAGTATTTATGCTGGCTTAGCCTACTTCTAAGCCCTTGCTGGACTGTCCGAGATAGAATGGAAGGACAATCCATACATGGAATTTATATATTATGTTGTTGCTTTCTCTGGGGCATTTTTTATTAACATTCTTTTTAGTGTGTTATTATAGGAAGAAACAAGGTGACATTAAAAGCTTTTAACAATGGTTTAATGGTTTCAAATCCGTTAAAATAAGGCAAACTGAGAATGTTCTTAGAATTTTCTTTCTGTGTGTTGTTTACAGTATAAAACTTTTTGTGGGCTTTATTATAACAAAGTGGCTAATATATGTGAAGGATAGCATAAATCTTTCCCTATTTTTCTTATGTATTCAATTTCTTGATCCAAATATTGTGGACTGACAATTCGCAATGCTCGTAAAAACATAGAGGAAAAAATTGATATTTCTACATTAAGATGGTGGCCTGAGAAGAAATGAACATAAGTTAAGTTGTTAGTCGGTTTCCTATAAATACTGAATTTACATTGAAATGGTTCTCTATGTATCAAAACATCTAAGAAAGGGAGGCAATTGTCTTTTTCTAATTCTAGAGTAAACTTAAACGATGGTACCTGGTTATTTAATTTAGAGAGTAAATCATTTACATCAATACCGACAGGAAGAACAGCTAAACAATCATCAACGTAACGATACCACTTTACAGGAATATGAATGATATTAGGTAAGTAGCGTTTTTCAAAGAATTCCATATACAGGTTTGAGAGCAATGGTGATAAAGGATTTCCCATTGCCATGCCAAAAATTTGTTGATAAAATTCACCATTGAATATAAAATTACAATCACAAATGCACAAACTCGTGAGTGAAATAATGTGACTTATAGGTAGAGGTAATTCATGCTGAGTTAGTCATTGCTAAGATATTCTAAAAATAGAGTTTATAGGGATTTTAGTAAAAAGAAGAACATACGTCAAAACTAACGAATCTATCAGTAGGGCAAAGAGCAATTTTGTTTAATTTATCAACTAAATCTAGAGAATTATATATATGAGAATCGGAGATGGTTCCAAGTAACGGGGACAAGATCGTAGTGATATATTTCGAGAGTTTATATGAAATTGAACCAACAGTACTGATAATAGGCCTCATAGGGACATTTTCTTTGTGCGTTTTGACTAATCAGTATAAGTAAGGTAGCGAAGGAGATTTGACTGACAATTTGCCTAGTAGTTCTGTTTTATCTTTAAGGATACTTTTCACTGTGCTATTGAAGTTTTTTATGACTTGATCAAGAGGATTTTTTGTTAGTTTTTTATAAGTCACATCATCATCCAGTAGGGCTTGCATACGTGATATGTAGTCAACTTTATCTAAAATTACTATACTATTTGACTTATCAGCTTTTGTAATGTGGATAGTATTGTCCTTTTTAAGATCGGTCAAACTTTTCTTATAGCGAGCAGGGAAGTTACTTTCATGCTTAACATTGGCAGCTCCGTAAACAATACCTTTAATTATGTCAACATGATTTTGAGGAAGATCACAATATTTTTCAAATTTACTTAGGGATGACCCAATCATTAAAGCAGAAGGTCTACTTGTTACAAAGAAAGATAAACCATATCCAAGCGCACTCACAACATTTTCACTTATTTGTTTACTAGATAAGTTAACAACACAATCTTGACGTGCACAATTAGTCAAATCACTGCTATCAATATATATATAGTAAAAGATAGGCAACAAGCTTGTTCTACAGATCAATTTAGCAAATGTTTCAGTATGTCATTTCCTCGATCGTCCATTTCAGATCCAAATTTTGCATTCTGGAAAAGCTAATAACTACATCGAGAACAGTATCGTCTACAGACTAGATGAGGGTAAGGGAACGCTCTCTTGTGGAACACAAATAATATTTCTCAAAACTTCCTAGAAGCCCCATTACCAGCAAGTTTGTGGTCGTCTCCTAAAACTGAAAATGACTTCATCTACTGTATACAGCATAAGCTACATCAGTTACCACGCTGAATATGTCAGAGATTTCAGGCTATACAAGTCAAAGGATGTGCTAAACTCAGTTGGAAAAGGGCTGGCGTTCACTTTTGCATTAAGACATGCTGGCTGCCTGAAATAAGTTTCTTGAATCTATTAATTCATATAATTGACTATGGTAGGCTTTACAACAAGCTCTAAAATGTCATTTAAGCGAATTTGATTTACTTGTGAGGACTTGCTAGTGTATATGAAACATGAAGCCGGGCCTATCATAACTATTAAATGCATCGGTTATAAATACATAAAGCACGGTCCATCTCTCTCTCTCTCTCTCTCTCTCTCTCTCTCTCTCTCTCTCTCTCTCTTCTCTCTCTCTCTCTCTCTCTCCTTGTCAGTTTAATACATCGACAAGTAAACCATTCAGGAAAGTTTATCTGTAGTAGTTCACAATCTGTAAAGAATTCAAGCACCATTTGCATAAACTGCACGAGAAGGAGAATTTCTTAATAACGGATTATCAAGGCCTTAGATGGCAGATATTCAGGTTCCTGTTGCATAATGATCAGCCTTTCTCTCTTGATGATGTCTGCTACAGAGCGGACAGTTCGGCAAACACAATAACCTACTTGAAACTATTAGAATAGAAAAAAAGTGTAAAATAAAAAACATATTTTTATGAACTAAAAATGGCTAATAAATCCTACCAAAGTGTAAACGAATTTAAAAATGAATGACCTCCGTTGACCATAAAGACCTCATCACATTACGGAAAGATACTCTAGTTATTCAATATAGTTAATCACCTAAGAGAGATGCCATTTCGCTAAAGTTTATCAGAGATAAATTGCGTTTTGTGAAAACTTGAATTTGATTGTGCACAGATGCCATTCCAGCTATTTCACAAAGACGAAAAAAACGCTAAACATTTTAAGCGGAGTTCTAAGCGCCCAGACAAAATACAAACTGACACAATTTACCATTATAAAAATTCTAATATCTCCTTTTAGAGTTTAGACTGTGGCACATTTGGAACTAAAACTTTTATAACTGCTAAAAATATGAAAAAAAACTCACTATAAAACAAATAAAACCTAAATTATATTTTCTAAGTAATGTTTTGGTTGTTATATTTTTAAACAGAAAGTAATGTCATTTGAAGCTACGTAATGAACAAACAGAAACTCCGAAAGGACAAATTATGCAAAGAAAATTTCTCATCTATTTATTGGAAATTTTCACTTATAATAATTCGAAGTTAAACACTAACACAAATCGAAGTTTGCTTTCCTTCATGTCCAAATGATTTGTATACATGGAGACACATAAGCAAGTAAACATGATAGATAGCTGTCTTCTGCCTCGTATATTTGCTAGTTCCTTTCCTTTATCAAGATTTGGCTTTCACACTGCGTGCGCATGCGCTCTCATCCACAAATTCCACTCTTTGACAATGTAAATTACAAAATGTAGTTTTTCATAATTTATACCGCCTAATTGTTTTTTTTTTTTTTTTTTTTTTTATCAAATGCTGGACAACCACTGAGATCGGCTTACCGAAAGGTTGTTAACATCGCAAATGAACAAAAGAGAGAGAAAGAGAAAAAAAAGATGTATTCCATGACCCCATCTGAGGGGAAAGCTTCTTAATGTCTTCAGAAGTCGTTCTCTCGCCTCACCTTCCTTTCTGAAAGACGTGAACGTTGTCCCTACAGCAACGTCAAAACATTCATAAGCTGCAGAACGAATCCTCTCCCCTTTAAAATGCTAATGATGTGATAACACTCATTTAGGATGAGAAAAAGGCCCGCAATGAGGCCTCCAGCAACTTTCCCAAAACCCTGCTTTAGGCATTCACAATGGACCAAAACAGAGAGAAAGAGAGAAAACAACTCAGGCATTATACGAAGTCTCTCGAGTATTAGCAAGGGTTCCTAAATATACAAGAGTACTTTGCACGGGATGAAGGCTGTTTATACAAAAGCTACTTAGACCTTGGAGTAAATGTTTAAGCATAACGAGATAAAATTTTTAGGTTTTTCTGCCAAGTATAACAGCTACTCAAAGAAATTTTTCATGTATCGTCCTTTGCATTTAATAAAATCATATAGCAACAGTCTCCCCAGTCTATAGCCTAACATCGCCGTCGATGTGCGATGCAATATACTTATTTATCAACGTATTTCTTTTTGTACTGATGACTGATAATGACAGAGCCATAAGATTTGTACATCCTGTGTGCAGAAAAATAATCTAAAATGTAATACTTTTTGGAGGAAGTTTCGTAGGAGACCAACAGAGTTATCGACACAAGATAAAAAAGGTATCCAGACTACTACAAATTTATAATATAAATTTAGTCAAGTTAGACCCATCTGTTTCAACTGCTCAGGTTCCGCAAAGCGAGAAGAAAGCTGCTACAGTGGTGAATTCTCACAGGACTGACGATTGCTGGTATTTTATTTCTTTTACCTTAGAGTTTTAATCTCCGCTTTCACATAAAATCAATCTTTATCTTCAAATGTTGATATCAGTAACTGGAAAAACATTTAGTCTGATATTTGAAGTTTAGCAACTACGAACTTCACTGTTGTTGCCAATGAAGTTGATTGACCTGAGCTGAGAAAGAAAGAGCCCATGAATTGCTTTCATCCCTCGTAAGACCTCAGTCTCTGATTAGCATGGTTTTACTGGTGTTTCTAGTGGTTTTTCTTGGAAGAGTTCACATACAGTATCATGAGAACCAGATAAAGTAGCTTCCTCGTGGTCAAAGTTGTTGATGGTTTCAGTTGTGAAGGAGTCACTCTTAAAATGAAGGATGAAAGCAATTCAATGGCTTCTTCCATGCCAAAAGTTACAGTTTTATTTAAAACTAACAAAACGTCCAGATCTCCTAAGCAATTACGAAGTTACCTCAGATTTATTTACGATGGATGAGGACGAGTATTAAAATTCAGACATGTTATGGCAGTTGTCAAGAATTGCTCATATCATTCTACATAGTTCTGAGATTTCCAATCCAGAAGGAAATCTTGAACAGCCTGTACCATCATGGAGTGCATTCGGTGCACTTTGCTCCGAAGAAGAGCTACACCAGAAACACGTTTGATATTTACCAGTAATCCCAAATTTATTATATAGGCCAAAGTCTAGCTTCTGCAATGATTCCCTCAATAGAAGAGCACATTCTGTAACCGGATTGCGACTTATGACATCTGCTACTTCTTCTGTTTGAAGGCCTGAAGACAAAAAAAAAATAAAAAATAAAATAAAACATGAGTGGTTTGTTAGCCTCTGTAATCTTGGAAAAACTTAATGCCAATTCCAAAGTAATCACTCAACAGTAGTTTTAGGGCCTTGGTATTGACTTTGATATTTTTATTTAGTATACTAAACATCTCTAATGTAAATGAGGGTGTATCCATAACTTTATCTAGACCAGATTTAATATCAGGAGCTATGAACGAAAACTCTGCTACCTTTTCTGATACGTGAGGTGCGCTTTTGCCCTCTGAATAAAGTTTCTGTTTGTACTTCAGTAAATACCCAAAGATACAATTTATGTGACACAGTAAATTGGCCCCAAAAACACTTGATACATCTTCAAAGTAACAAGTGGGAGCGAAAATATCAACTTGTAAGGAAAAATTGGCTTTCAAAAACTCTTCGGCTCTTGGGCTCTTACTCAATCTGTACCTCTGGTATTTTTGTTTATGAAATAGACTAGAAAAGAAGTAACACTTGCTTGAGGACTTTGGTGTCGTGCTTGTTTCCTTGCAGCAGATTTCCTAAGATTTTGTTCTTCAGTCGATTGAAATTTGCTTGCTTCATCTTCATATTCCATTTCTTCCTTATAATTTTTAATCTTAAAAAGGGACTTCTTATGACAGTATTGTTTATAGCAGGCATTACTTAAATGGTATGAAAACACTGTAGCCTCACTTAATGGGCTTAAACGATTAGTAACAATGTCATTGTCTATTTCTGCAGCTCCCCTGATTCTTCTTCTTCCATTTTCATTACTTGACACTCTCCCATCACTTTTATTACATATCATACATGGCTTTTCATCTGGGTTGAAGTCTGATGCACCATCCTTTAACACTCTAAATAATTTTAGGACTTCCATATCTTCATTTCATTTCAGCAAACCGCAAAAAACAAACTATATTAATTGGACATACAAAAGTTTAGAATAATACCTTAAAATTAAACACTTTTAAGTATTTGCAAACATTTGCATCACTTTTCCCTCTTCTTTTAACTTTGTAAAGTTCTAATGAGTGGAAATAGTTGAAGTTTCATCCAAATCAAGCCAGTATTAGGAAATATGTGACAAGTTTGATAATCGAGCGGCTGCCATCTTTAATGACGTCATAACCGGAAAACCTACCTGATGGCAGATGTCCACCCAAGTCAAAAATACTTACTAAGACGCCTACCAAACATTTTTGGAAAAAAAGTTCTCCATACTCAAATTTTCCTACAGAACCATACCCAACACCTGGACAAGAGTGGTAATAGAGCTGTTTTCCTTCAATTTAATTGAAGTGAGTTAGAACCAGGGAAATACTTAGACTTTTAAAAGTTGTTGATGGAGTGATACCTTTTAAATAATTTAATTACATTACCTCACACCTGTTTTAATGAACTTGGTCTGATTTTCTGCAATATTGATAAGTTTTTAAGGGATCACCGTTGCCTTTAGAATATCCAATCGTATTTTACCTGTGATGGAGGTTCAGGTGTCTGGCAGTTGCGAGGTATTTTTGACTTGGGTGGACATCTGCCATCAGGTAGGTTTTCCTAACCGGAAAACCTACCTGATGGCAGCCGCTCGATTATGAAACTTGTCATATCTTTCCTAATACTGGCTGATTGGATGAAACTTCAACTATTTCCAGTCATTAAAACTTTACAAAGTTAAAAGAAGAGGGAAAAGTGATGCAAATGTTTACAAATACTTAAAAGTGTTTAATTTTAAGGTATTATTCTAAACTTTTGTATGTCCAATTAATATAGTTTGTTTTTTGCGGTTTGCTTAAATGAAATGAAGATATGGAAGTCCTAAAATTATTTAGAGTGTTGAAGGATGGTGCATCAGACTTCAACCCAGATGAAAAGCCATGTATGATATGTAATAAAAGTGATGGGAGAATGTCAAGTAATGAAAATGGAAGAAGAAGAATCAGGGGAGCTGCAGAAATAGACAATGACATTGTTACTAATCGTTTAAACCCATTAAGTGAGGCTACAGTGTTTTCATACCATTTACGTAATGCCTGCTATAAACAATACTGTCATAAGAAGTCCCTTTTTAAGATTAAAAATTATAAGGAAAAAATGGAATATGAAGATGAAGCAAGCAAATTTCAATCGACTGAAGAACAAAATCTTAGGAAATCTGCTGCAAGGAAACAAGCACGACACCAAAGTCCTCAAGCAAGTGTTACTTCTTTTCTAGTCTATTTCATAAACAAAAATACCAGAGGTACAGAATGAGTAAGAGCCCAAGAGCTGAAGAGATTTTGAAAGCCACTTTTTCCTTACAAGTTGATATTTTCTCTCGCACTTGTTACTTTGAAGATGTATCAAGTGTTTTTGGGGCCAATTTACTGTGTCACATAAATTGTATCTCTGGGTATTTACTGAAGTACAAACAGAAACTTTATTCAGAGGGCAAAAGCGCACCTCACGTATCAGAAAAGGTAGCAGAGTTTTCGTTCATAGCTCCTGATATTAAATCTGGTCTAGATAAAATTATTGATACACCCTCAGTTACATTAGAGATCAGTTTAATATACTAAATAAAAATATCAAAGTCAATACCAAGGCGCTAAAACTACTGTTGAGTGATTACTTTGGAATTTGGCATTAAGTTTCTCCAAGATTACAGAGGCTAACAACAGCCAGACACCTGAACCTCCATCACAGGTAAAATACGATTGGATATTCTAAAGGCAACGGTGATCCCTTAAAAACTTATCAATATTGCAGAAAAATCAGACCAGATATATATGTATTATTAATATATTACATAATAGATATAGTATATATCATATATATATATATATATATATATATATATATATATATATATATATATATATATATATATATATATATATATATATATATATATATATATATATATATATATATATATATATATATATATATATATATATATGTGTGTGTGTGTGTGTGTGTGTGTGTGTGTGTGTGTCTGTGTGTATGAGAACATTGGCATCAACACTCGTGAAAATGAGGCAATATAATCAATACAGAGATATACCATGACAACAAGTCGGAAAAACCAGATGAAATATAATGATGCTGTTATTTACTTGTCCTATTTTAACCTGATGCTCCTTTTAACATAAAAAAATAATCCCTGTATGTCCAGAGCTCTGTTCATTGTCGCTGAATCCGTTCACATCAACACTTAATGATCGGCTTTGCGAATATTTCAAACGAAAATGACCTGTGGTTCTGAGGGAAAACCAGCTAGCCTTCTAAATACGGTCCATCAGTGTCTAGTCTTCCAATATGTCAGCTAAATTGTTGCCTCGACAGGTTTGGTGACTCATAAATTTTATGGTCGGTTACAGAGAAATATACCGGACCTGCGCATGGGAGTACCTGTTGTTTTATATCGCGGTTGGGTGTCTGTGATTGGGAGTCAAAAACAACGTCATGCCATCTGTCTTCTAGGCAGCAAATCGACGCACTTTCCTCGTAACAGGCGGTTGCGATAGTCGACCCTGCCTGCTCTGATAGACGAAGCTATAATATTCAGGGGATTGGGAGTGGGGGGAAATATCATACCAAAAGAGAAAATCATCTTTTAGTCAGTGTCTCTTTTATATGAGCTGGTTTTAAGGTTCTTATAAATATTTCTTATGATTATTTCCTGTTATGAAGAATCCTCTATCAAAAAATGAGTATGGAAATTGAAGACAAGTATTTTTCTTATCTGATTTCCATTTTTCTTTCACGAAACGAAGATCTGTATCACAAATGCAGTCAATACTTCAGCCTGAGAGGACGCACAACAACACTTAACTTTCATTCTTAATTTTTGGTTTCTGGTGCATTTTTGCATTACTTGAATGTTATTTGTTTTTAAATGAAAACTTAATTGTACCGCCTGATAATAATGATGTATTTTGATTTACATTTTTTTTAGAACGTTTGACTTTCCCTCTCTTATCTTACTCCTTACTGTTAACTTATGTCCATTATATTTTCAGGCCACAATCTTAATATCAATATATAATTTTTTTCTATGTTTTTACGAGCATTGCATGTTCTCATTCCCAATATTTGGATCAAGAAATCGAATACATAAGGAAAATAGGGATAAATCTATGTTTTGCTTCGCATGTACTAAATATTTGCTATAATAAAGGCTACAAATGGCTACAAATGGAATCTCGCAAGAAAAAAAATGAATAATGAAACTGATGATTAAGCTGGTCAGGTGCACCTTTGTTGCAAACGTATGAACTAACCTGGAATATAGGTTTCTTTTTGGAATCATTCATTAATTTTGCTTGATTTCGAAGAAATTTATACCAATATCGTTGGGCTAAGGAATTTTATATAAAATGGGCACATTATTAGTTTTCTTACGTATAAATAACCATATGATAATATTGATTAAAAACATTATTCTAACTTCGTTCTCTATAAACGACGCTTCTCATTTCACTCCTCATCCAGGTTCTGAAACTGTAACTCGGTCTTTCACAAGACTGAAGAGGAAATACTTTGAGAGAACGAGGCAAGACTTAATAAAGAAAATGGTAGATCTGTTCCTCATTTCATATTGTGAAGAAAAATCCCAGAACTACAATGGAACGAAACATGAAATAAAAGAAAAAAATATATTCATCAGATTTCCGATTAATCACGAGGAAAATATATTGATGTTGTGGGGACTTGTAGTCAACTGCATACACACACACATATGTATATATATATATATATATATATATATATATATATATATATATTATATATATATATATATATATATATATATATATATATATATATATATATATATATATATATATATATATATATATATATATATATATATATCTTAAAAGGTGAAAAGAGGGGGAATGGCTAATAATATGTTTAAAGTGTTTTATATAATAATAGTCACATAGCTCTACTCGCCTAGAGACAAGGGGTGGTACGCTGCTAATTCATATTGGAGAAAAAGGTATTTGCTGAACAAGCAACTTGTCTCAGAGGTCGTTCCCCGTTTGCCTACTGGTTCAGGGTACCTGTGGAAGACGCATTCTTTGTGCAAAAGAGTTAATGGCAAGTGGTTGCTCCGAGTGTCGGGAGAAAACGCCCATTGAAAAGTTAGGACACATTCTATAAAAACTTAGAAGAACTGTTACCTTTTGGAAAAGAGAGAGAAGTGTGAAAATACTCTCTTTACGTAAATACTTTGAAAAGAATGACGTGGGGTGTCTATATAACTATTATCTTTATTACAGATGGGTCCGATTCCATGGTTGATTAGAAACGGGATTCTCTAACCTGACTAACACTAGACAATATGACTTTTTTGGGTTTGAGAGTGTAACCTTAGTCAGGAGGGTAGAATGTTATCTTACTGGTTTCTTTATGGGTAGATTTGGGTGTTTATGCCATTATGACTTGTTAATCATTTTGTTCTTTGTTATAACCAATTGCTTTGGGAAATAAATAGTATTTTTATATTTACGCAGTCTTAATAAGCCTCGTGACATCTTACAGACAGGGCACTGTTGGCAACAGGTAAGAGTTCCCAGTTTGTGTGGTTTAGGGAATAAGGGGGGGATACAGTGGTGGCCGTGGTAAAGGCTTTTCATATATTTTTCAAGCTGTAGGTACGCTCCGAAGGGACTGGTGACCAGTTAGAAATATGGGGTTTCGTTTTTATTTTGATAGGAAAAGGGGTTATTAATCATGTCACAGGCAACTCAGGGTCATTACTGCTGATTCGACAGAGAGAAGCTGTTCCTCAGACAGTCTTCCTCTCCCAAGTCAAGTCAGTTGATTTCTTGAGATTACGGAATAAAGGTGTTAAAAAAAAAAAAATGGGGGGAGAAAAAGTTTAGTTTTCGACATATTAAAGTGTTTCATAGTTCGAGCATGTTTGCGGTGTATGTGAATTCGGTTTACGGTCATATGAAGACGTAAGTGTATTTTCGATTTTTTTTTCTTTATTTTTTTTTCTCTTTTTATATTATGTGGATTTTCTTTAACCTTTTGTTTTTGTTCATGTTCCTTGTGTTTGTGTGTGGGACGGCCTTTGTCGTGAGGAAATGATAAGGCTTGTTTATTCGTGTCTGCGAGAAACATGACTGGAGTGATACTGATTTTGATAAAATGAGTTATGTGTGGATGACCTTTGGCGTGAGGGAATGATAAGATTTGTTTATTCATGTTGGCCTGAATCATTGCTGGGAGAGGCTTGTGCTTCGTCACAACAGGTTTGTAATCAGTGATTGAGATAAAGGGGTCTTGGGTAGCGGGGCTTTTGTAGTTCATTATCTCTTGAAGGATTGTCACATCAAGACGTGAACTCTCGCCATGGCTTCATCAACCTCCTTGTGCAAGTTAGTTTTCGGGAACTTGTCCGAAAATAAGTTCCGGAAGAGAAATACGTGTTTAGTAGTGGCCACTAATTGTGTGACATGCAGGAATTACGGTGCCGAATTGGCAGGTTTTCGATATTCTCGCACTGGTGCATCATATGCCTGTCTTCGTGATAGGGGTATTGAAGGGTCCGCCATTGTGAAAAGACCTGAAAATATCACATCTTGGGAAGGCGACGAAGAAGTTGATCTACCCACCATAGCTACCTTATTAACCCAATACGGTATCGGCGCTCCAATTGAAGATAATGAATACGCGCAAAAGAGCGTGGCTTATTCCAAAGATGAAGATCACGCAGATCGTTTGGGCAGAGATAGCAAACAGATGAGGTTCAATCACTTTTTTTCTTTGGTCAAGAAATTGAAGGAAGAATTATTTAAATCATCGTATGACTATGTCAAATATGTTATCTTTCCCGCTGGCATTGGCCAAAGCGGACTAGTTAATACGACTTGGTTGAATCAATATTTACCTGTGTTAGCTACATTCAGTGATGAAATGAGCAAAATTGGGAAAATATGTTGCGTGGCTATAAAGAAAAAGAATTTATCCCTGTTGGAGGAAAGGTGTGTGGAAGATTTATATATGAAAAACTTGTTAGCTAAATTTAAAAGCTTTGAGGTTTAAGATGAAACGTTGTCTTTGATACACAGTCGGGAAAGTGCTGGAGAAGATGTTTGTGGTATATACTAAGGCTGTGATGTGAAGGAACAGGTTAGAAAATATATAGTAGCCGTATGTTTCTTTGAAGTATTGTTTTTGAAAAGCGATGCATATATTACTGCGTTCGTGTTTGTACAGTTTTTTATTTTTTTTTCTAATTTATGCATTTGTATAGAATATTAATTCATTCCCCTGTATTTTAGAATTGGTTACAAATATAAAATAACAATTCCGTCTGTAATTTGATTTTCAACCTCTTTCAAACTCGGTATAAAAATAACAAAAATGTATCACATGTGGATGAAAGTCAGTAGCCAAATATCCTTTTATCATGATACTCTGAATATCTAAGAAGCGAGGGAGGGAGGAAGAGAGAGAGAGAGAGTATATTCGTAATGTGCATATATAAATTTAGAGATTTTATAGGAGGAGGATGAGAAGGTAAACGTCCCAGTTACTTTGAAAACAATTTAAGGGGACAGAGTCGCAAAACAGTGAACTGAGTCTATTTGGGGTCGGGGTGGGGTCAAGTTTTATTCCCGTAAGAGTTTACGTGACGTTACAGGGGTAGAAAAGTGGAGTCAATTTGGGGTGGGGGGTTGAAATGTGGTTTTTTATTCATTCCCCGGAGAGTTACGTGACGTCACAGGGGGTAGGAAAGGTGGAGTCAATTTGGGGTCAGGGGTTGAAAGAATGGTTTTATTCCCAGAGAGTTACGTGACATCACAGGGGTAGAATAGTGGGGTCAATTTGGGGTGGTGGGGGGTTGAAATGTTGGTTTTTATTGCCGGAGAGTTACGTGACGTCACAGGGGGTAGGGAAGGTGGATTCAATTTGGGGTCAGGGGTTGAAAGAATTGTTTTATTCCCAGAGAGTTACGTGATGTCACAGGGGTAGAAAAGTGGAGTCGATTTGGGGTGGGGGGTTGAAATGTTGGTTTTTATTCCGGAGAGTTACGTGACGTCACAGGGGGTGGGGGTAGGGAAGGTGGATTCAATTTGGGGTCAGGGGTTGAAAGAATGGTTTTATTCCCAGAGAGTTACGTGACGTTACAGGGGTAGAAAAGTGGAGTCAATTTGGGGTGGGGGGGGGGTTGAAATGTTGGTTTTATTCCCGGAGAGTTACGTGACGTCACAGGGGGTAGGAAAGGTGGAGTCAATTTGGGGTCAGGGGTTGAAAGAATGGTTTTATTCCCAGAGAGTTACGTGACGTCACAGGGGGTAGGAAAGGTGGAGTCAATTTGGGGTGAGGGGTTGGAATGTTAGTTTTCATTCCCGTAGAGTTATGTGACGTCACAGGGGGTAGGAAAGGTGGAGTCAATTTGGGGTCAGGGGTTGAAAGAATGGTTTTATTCCCAGAGAGTTACGTGACATCACAGGGGGTAGGAAAGGTGGAGTCAATTTGGGGTCGGGGTTTGAAAGAATGGTTTTATTCCCAGAGAGTTACGTGACATCACAGGGGTAGAATAGTGGAGTAAATTTGGGGTTGGGGGTCGAAAGGATGGTTTTATTCCCGGAGAGTTACCTGACGTCACAGTGGGGTAGGAAAGGTGGAGTCAATTTGGGGGGTCGGAGTTGAAAATATGGTTTTATTCCCCTAGAGTTACGTGACGTCACAGGTGTAGAACAGTGGAGTCAATTTGGGGTCGGTGGTGGCAGGTTGAAATGTTGGTTTTATTCCCGTAGAGTTACAGGAGGCCACGCCCCCTTTTCGACCTCAGTACGTACATGAGCTCATCAATAATGTGGAGTCGATTTGGGGTCAAGGGTAGCCACACCGCCTTTAAACCTCATCTACTTATATCAGCTTATAAGACAAGTGGAGTTCTATTTGGGGTTAGGGGGGGCCACACCCCCTAATATGAGCTCATGTACGTACATGAGCTTGTAAGACAAATGGAGTCAATTATGAGCTCATGTACGTACATGAACTTATCATACAAATGGAGTCAATTAAGAGCTCATGTACGTACATGAGCTTATATTACAAATGGAGTCAATTTGGGGTCAGGGGTGGCCACGTCCCCCAGAATAGTGGAGTCTATATGGGGTCAGGGTGCCCACGCCCCCAGAATAGTGGAGTCTATATGGAGTCAGGGTGGCCACACCCCCCAGACCAGTGGAGTCTATATGGGGTCGGGGTGGTCACGTCCCTTTTGGGGGTTTTGGGGGGTGCCCCGCCCCTTTTTATTTGGTTTTAGGCCTCACATACGTACATGAGCTTATCAGGAGGGGGGAGGGGTGGGTAGCCACGCCCCTTGGGGGGATGGGGGGGGGGGGGGCGGGGGCGGGGCTTAGTGGAGTCTATATGGGGTCTTTTCCTCTACTTAATATATATATATATTATTATATATATATTATATATATATATATATATAATAATATATCTATATATATATATATATATAATTCTACTATATATATATATATATATATGATATATATATTATATATATAATATATATATATTATAATATATAATATTAAGAATTAATATAATAAGAATATTATAATATATATATATATAGATAATAATAAATAATAATAATAATATTTGTATGCATATTGAATTGTAAAAGGACGAATGTTTCTATACTTGTGTATTAATGAAACAAAGCTGTAGTTCCCGTTGCTTCGTGCTGAGTAAAAGGTAAAAGGAGAGGAATATATGATTTATGGGTAATTGAAAAAAGAGACTATGTATACATTAACGTTAATTAAAAAGCTATCATATGCCCTCCCATCTCGCTCCAAAGTATGAGCCTTATTTAAAGCAGTAATACATTCGCCTCTCTCTCGCATGAGCTTCAACCCCCACTACTATTTTTCTCAAAAAATTAGGTCACGAAAGCCAGAAATTTGTTTGTGCATTTTAATGTCTCCGTCACGCCAACAAATAATTTGAGCAATTAAACCAAATTTCTATACCATTAAGGTAATAAAAGCTGAGGTTATTGTACGATGGGATACACAAGCAAATGCTACATGCTAAAAATGAAATTTTGCATCTCTCTCTCTCTCTCTCTCTCTCTCTCTCTCTCTCTCTCTCTCTCTCTCTCCCTAACTGATTTCTATTCCATTTACCTTTTCCAAGGAAGGGAAAACCGAAAGAAATAAAAAATACATAAAGTTGCGTGGAAAATATGAACTTAACCCTTAAATGCCGAAGCGGTAAAAAAAAATGTCTCCCGTGTGCCGGAGACGTTTCAGAGTGAGAGCGGGCAGCGGAAAAAAAATATTTTTTTTCAAAAAATCATAACGTGCTTAGTTTTGAAGATAATTAGAGTTCATTCTTTTTGGCTCCTTTTTTTGTCAATTGCATGAAGTTTAGTATGCAACCATCAGAAATGAAAAAATTATTATTATCATATATAAATAATGCGATATATGATAGCGCAAAAACAAAATTTCATATATAATTGTATTCAAATCGCGCTGTGCGCAAAACGGTTGAAAGTAACAAGTTACTTTTTTTTTCGTTGTAATTTACACTAAATTGCAATCATTTTGGTATATAACAAATTGTAAAACGATAAAAGCAACACAGAGAAAATATTATCACAATATAATGCATGAATTCGTAACACGCAGACGTAAACACATATTTTTTTCAAAACTTCACCATAAATCTAAATATTGTCCTAGAGACTTCCAATTTCTTTCAAAATGAAGACAAATGATTGAATATTACTATACTGTAAGAATATTAGCTTACCAATGCAGTTTTTGACCATATCTGACGAGTTAAATTTGACCGAATGTCAAATTTTTTTATATATATTTTTTATATGCAATTATTTCGGAAATAAGAAAAGCTACAACTTTTCAAATATTTTTCGTTTTATTACTACATGAAATTGCGCACATTTTCATATATAAAACTCTTATGAAATGCCTAATATGAAACGGAGCAAATATTCCGAGAATGGTACTTACGCATTTCGGAGATTTGTGGCGGAGAATCCGGGCGCGGAGGGAAGGAAAGTTTTTTTTAAAAATTCACCATAAATTTAAATATTGTGCTAGAGACTTCGAATTCGTTTCACGATGAAGATAAATGACTGAATATTACTAGACTGTAAGAGTTTTATCTTACAATTGCGTTTTTCGACCATTTCGGTGGAGTCAAATTTGACCGAACGTGGTTTTTTTTCTATTTATCGTGATTTATATGCAAATATTTCGAAAATGAGAAAAGCTACAACCTTCAACTATTTTTTTTGTATTATACATGAAATTGCGCACATTTTCATATATAAAACGTTATGTAACGGCTAATTTAAAATGGTGCAAACATTACCACAATCGCACGTATGATTTTTTCGGAAGAGTTACCGCGCGGACGTAAAGAAAATGTTATTTTTTTCATAAATTCCCCATAAATCGAAATATTGTGCTAGAGACTTCCAATTTGTTGCAAAATGAAGGTAAATGCTTGAATATTACTATTATATAAGCGTTTTAGCTTACAATTGCGTTTTTTGACCATTTCGGTAGAGTCAAAATTGACCGAAGGTTGAAAATTTGTCACTTATCATTTTTATATGAAAATATTTTCAAAATTGATAAAAGCTACAACCATGCGTTGTTTTTAGTTGTTATTGTGCATGAAATTGCGCACATTTTCATATATAAACTTTTATGTAACGGCTAATTTAAAATGGTGCAAACGTTACCACAATCGCATGTATGATTATTTTCGGAAGAGTTACCGCGCAGACGTAAGGAAAAAGTTTTTTCATAAATTCACCATAAATCGAAATATTGTGCTAGAGACTTCCAATTAGTTGCAAAATTACGTTAAATGATTGAATATTACTAAAATATAGGCGTTTTAGCTTACAATTGCGTTTTTCGACCATTTCGGTAGAGTCAAAGTTGACCAAAGGTTGAAATTTTAGCACTTATCGTTATTTATATGAAAATATCTAAAAACTGATAAAAGCTACAATCATGAGTATTTTTTTGTTGTATTTTCCATAAAAATGCGCACATTTTCATATATAATACTCCAGGTAACGGCTAATTTAAAATGGTAAAAAAATTATGTCAAAGTGACGAAATAATTTTCGAGATGTGTCACAGATACTTTTTAGTGAGGCAAGAAAAAAATTCGCGCTTGCGCGCCTCATAACGATTGTAAAACAAACCAAACACCTTGATCCGTGACTCCCCAGCATCCCCCAAGGCGCGTGATTCAAGAGTTTTCGGCTGGAAGGCCTAAAAGTATTTTTCCGCGAATTTTAAAAAAAACTTTGTATGTTGACGTAAAAATACGTCCAGTCGGCACCCGAGAGACAAAAATGTACGACGTAAAATACGTCCCAGTACGGCGTTTAAAGTGTTAATGAAAAACAGGACTGGCCATTTCCTCACTTTTACTTTTCTCCGTCATGCGATTTGTTTCCCCTCTGCTCAGGCACCTTTTAGTTATAAATTCTCCTAAGTTAATGAAACTTTGCAGGATTAATCCAATAGTGGAACTAAGTAAATTTCATTCATGATATTTGACAATATACTCACTCTTCGAATAGTTCCAAGACAAAGCCTTGAAAATTCCTCTTGGCGAAATTGTTCCTTATTCTTTTCCACCACAGAGAAAGAATAATGGGCTGGAAATGGAAGCCTGAGGTATTGAAACGAAAGGGGAAAAGCGAAAATGGAAAACTCAAAAGAGAAATGTAGCACAGAATAGTAACTTGAAGGACTACGTGGAGAGAAAACAGAAGCGTGGCACGATATAAATAAATAATTTTAATGGACAGAGAGAAGAAAAAAAGAAAGCCATTTTTCACACATTTCTTTTTGGAAGGAATCATCATTGGTCAAATCTATGACATCCAGCTTTTCATAAGTAACGTATTTAATGCTGTTTATAAAATACATGATAAAATAAGCATAGTTAATCTCTCCAGAAGTAGATTTCTAGTTACCAAAAATGTTGTAAGAAATTATATGACATCCTTAGGGCCATGTGAAGATATTCACTTCTAACGAATTGCTGAAAGTCTGCTTTTCTTTAATGGATGAAATGAAGGATAGGTCACCTTCCCAGTCATCTGAGAGATGTTTACCAGGTTTAAAAAAAAAGAAAGGGTTCACTTCCCAGGCCAGGAGGAGATACTGATTTTAAGGCTAGGTTAGATTAGTTGGGAGGTTCAGGGGCTTAGAAGAACCCTTTCATACAGGACATTTAGCCGTTGTGAAATTTAATCTCTAAAAGACATTTAGGCAGGATGATATCGATGTTTGAAGATGGTGATAATATAATTTCATTCTGCATTCTATAAAACAAAGGTCCAATTTTAGCTTCTTGTTCTTACATGAGACATGTACTAATGTTCACTGCAACGACCACCCCACCGACTTTTAAGCCTTCTTTCACCGTAAAATTTAGAAAATGTTCTTTATAAGACTCTGTATGCCTTCAATTTTCTGTCAATATAGTTTTAACCCGGATAATTAATCGTGTCTCCAATGGATACCACATTTTGTCATCACTATGAAATTAAATGATCGAGAAAAACTCCTGTGAGAAATTATGAATTGAAATAAAAAATGTATGCAAAAGGCCAAGCGCTGGGACCTATGACGTCTTTCAGCGCTGAAAGTGAAACTGAGAGAAAAAGGTTTTAAATTGGTCACTTGCGGAAACCTTCACAGTTACATTGTGAGACAATTTTTGGGGGACGTTGGATAGTAAGAAGGAAGAAAGGGAATGTGAACGGAGATACAGCAAAAGGAATGAAGGGGTGGCCGCTAAGGGCCGAAGTGACGCAGTAAAGAACGCCATTTTAAAAGTTGAGGAAACTGAACTTCCTCACTCTGAGCAAACGAGCAGTGGCCTGGTTCGTATGGAAGCTTGCACTACTACCTGAAAATAGACCATTTTCGTTTGAAAGAAAACCCCGTTTATTTACCTTCTCTGCACACGAAGGCCAAATAAGCTACCTAAGCATAAATTGCGCTGTAATGCCCCTTGCAAGGCGGAATGAATCTGAATTTGTTACGCATCCGAGAAAAGAGGATCTAACAGGCTTTATTCCGGCCACTTTATGTGAAGACAAAAGACCTTCGTGCTTAGCGGGCATTTAATTAGTCCTCTTTTCTGTGCTCAGAGTTTGTGGAGGTTTTTTAGAATAGACACCGAGTGAATATATTCCAGAATAAGATATTCATAATACATTCCTTATTATTTTTCACCATTAACATGAAACACCCATGCGGATGCAAACGAAATGATGACAACCAGGTATTTACTTTGTCGCTGAATAAAATGGAAAAACTGTTAAAAGATGAAAGTTCAATTGATTGTCAATATATTGTGGGGTATTATACAAATGATATGAAACAAACCCTAAACAAATAGAAGTGGATTTTTCGGAAATCCATTTGAAAAGTTAAAGAAATCATTCAGAGGAAGGTCGGTTACCATAAAATGATAACTAAAACAAAGGTTCCGGTAATTCAAACGGAATTTCTAAGCTTAACTTTCAGTTCATAGGCGTCATGATATCTGCAAATACAAGATTATTTCTTGAAAGAATATTTTGCTTGAATAGACCCAATGTGTGTCGTATTTATTTTTTATTTTGATAAAAAAGTGAAGTAGCCATCAGTTATGGAAGTAGTGGTGGCATTTTAAACTTTGACAGTCTTTATGTATAGATGCCGGTACTCTTCAAAATCTCAGAAAATAGGCCATCATGGATAGAAGGATACAGATGTCATATCAACATTTAAACTAGAATTAACTTAAATATTATGTCAGCACCTTTGTTATGAGCGATGAAACATGCATAAAGGAAATAAAGCAACAACAAATATAAAAGGCATTATTTTGATATCTTACTTCTCGAATGCAAATCTACCAAATTTCCCTTATGCATCAATTGGGAATTTTTCTTAAAAGGAAGTTTCTGTTCATAAAGAAGCTTCACTTGATAGACGCTGCCTCACAACATCAGCAGGAATAAGGTCAAAATTGTCATTGCTATAGATCCCGCAGCGTTACATGATATATATTGCTTATACAGCTCAGGGAGAAGTTGAGGTGGACTGCATTTGGTGTGTTGTTGTTGGAGATTAAGCTGACCTTATGCCAGCACGGGCTCTTGCTCCTAGAGCAGCCCATACATACATATATACATAGATTAAGCCAGCTTTCTACTCGCACGGGCTCTTGCTTCTTAGCAGCCCGTAACTGGCGATGGATGACGGCTTTTTCTTTGCAACATACCATTTGGCTCCAATTTAACAACTGGGCCAGAAATATAAAAGTTTAGTGAGAGATTAAGTATTATAGAAGCAAGCCCCAGTAAGTAGGAGAGCGTGGAAAAGAAAGGATAAATATAGAGTTGAAGAAAAAGTTTGGGATTTAAATTTCTCTTGAGATGTGATGAATGATACCATGAATGGATGAATTTTACTTAAACACAGGATGGCTCTATGCCATCAGATATGCTCACTTGAGAGTGGCTAAGGTGTTTTGCTCATCTCTGACTGCTTGTTAAGGCCTTGAGAAGAGGAACAGAGATGGGATGATTAAGTGAGGCAGCTGCTGTTCGGATTGAACATCAGGTGTTTAGGTTTAAAGGTTAGGATGAGCTGGGGTTTTATGTCGTTTAGCAGTGTCTCTCTGTTTACAGGTTTCCTTGTGAGAAGTTAAAAGAGAATGACGATTCCACATATTGTAAATGTTATTGAGGTTTCACTTACTTTGGGAACTCGGTTGGCACTGTTTAGGCTGTCTGAAAGAGAGGGAGTAGGATGGGTTTGGGAAGTAGGGCTGTCAACCTTAAGAGGCGGACAAGGAGTTGGGATTGGAAGAGGACAGGGAGATTCTGAACTACTTGGTACTGCTTCTCTGGGCGTCGGCTTGTTGTTGTTGTTGTTGTATTGAGCCAACACTTCTTGTTGGCACAGGCCTTTCCCTTGTTCGGCCCGTAGGTGATCTGGAAAGAGGGCCATCATGTCATATTGAAATAGAAGTTTGAAAAATGTAAGGCTTTCGAATATTAGAGAAACTGTGCAGGTGGAGTTGTCCAACCCTTTACTCCCTTGGGTCCCTGCGGAAGGATTTCAGTGGTAGGTAAAGTTTAGAAGAATGATAGTGGAGTATGTGGATAGAGCCTTACAGTGAGGGGATGTGATGAGGGTGAATGATGTCACTTTAGCTTATTTTTACCTTGGTGGAGGTAGGTTGTAGAGCATCTGGGGCAACTGCATGCACAGCATTTTGTGAATTTAAATCTATTTGTGTTGCACCTCTTAGCCATGCTTTTTCTCTGCACTCCAGCAGGTAGTGAAGGAGTGGTTGCTGTGTTTCTTCCTCACAGTGTTCGCATGATCTGACACTGTTTTCCACAATTTCCCAGCAGGATTTGTATCCTAGCCTGAGTCTGTGGATGATCACAGCAAGTTTTCTTGGTGTGTGCCTGTCTATGGGAGGAGGCAATAGATCAGTTGACCACTTAAACCATCTGGCAGACGGTGAGTTCTTTTCTGTCCACTTGTGATGGTCTTTTAGCAGGTTTTCTTTGCAGAGTGGTTTCATTGCATTCTTGACTTGTTGCAGCACAGGTTGTATGTGTATTTGCACTCTGTCAATGTGCTTTGTGCTTCTGGCTAGCTTATCGGCCCTCTCATTACCTGGAATTCCTATATGACTGGGTATCCAGTTTAAGGCGACAGGGGCGTCGGCTTGTCGTGTCCGTCCTTATATTTGGGGTCATCAGCAGGGGGTCTGTCCAATGCTGATCTCCTATTGGCTGGTGGCGGTAAGTCTTCTTTTTCACTGGTCGATGGTTGTGAAGCTGCAGGCTCTGTAGCTATTTGAACCTCATGAACTGTGAGGTAACGTTATTGGACGTTGCGTTAAGCTGCGGGACGTCACGGCTAATTTGATATTCATTGATTAAGGCATGATGATCGGGTGGAGGGGTTTCATTGTTTGTGGGTTTTTATGTTGCTATATAAATAACCCAGGTTGCAGTCTCCTTATATGGGTGGGAGGTGAACAGCGTTTGTCGCAGCATTCACTGCGCTGATGACTCCATTGCCCTCCCTCTTGATGTCGTCTGTTGGGTTTCTTGTTCCGCTGAGGAAATAGAAAGGAAATAAAAAGTATCATCTTGTGGCGCTTCTGCAGCAGTGTGGAAGCAACCAGAGAAGCACAACTGCTGCTTTTGACATCATGGAGCCGAGTTCTTGGGACATGTGACTTCCTGGACAACCTCCGAAGTAGGTGCCTGTTTATATGGGTTATTAACTATGATATTTGGAGTGTGTTATTGCTTAAGAGAGAGAGAGAGAGAGAGAGAGAAGAGAGAGAGAGAGAGAGAGAGAGAGAGAAACTTTCAGGATACGTTTTCCCTGATCAAAGTATGGGTAGTTACATCATAGGTGGTCATGTTAATCATACTATATATATTTTTTATAAAATTATGCTCATTTTTTTGTGGTTTAAACATGAATTTGACATATCTAACTTTTTCCCTTCCAAAAATTTTGCTTTTAATGATTTTCTCAGTATCAGTGGAATCATGAAGGAATTCATCTTTTAATTCCGTGGCAAGTTTTTTAGCTAGGGAGAGAGAGAGAGAGAGAGAGAGAGAGAGAGAGAGAGAGAGAGAGAGAGAGAGAATGTAACGTCGGAAGTCATTCACAGCTAACCTCCTTTTAATCCTTTTATTCTTAGACAAAATTCAGTGTTGGAAGTTAAAGTGAGGTGGATGCTAATGGTCTGGAATAATTAATGACCCTTAACTTTCGAACCCATTCTGAAAATATGAAAGGAAGGCCAATCATGCGCGAAGGAAAGGCCTCTCTCTCTCTCTCTCTCTCTCTCTCTCTCTCTCTCTCTCTCTCTCTCTCTCTCTCTCTCTCAGTTCAAGTGAACTGTAAATGACTTCAATATCCTCTAAATTACTTGTGCGTCATTTGTCCTAAAAAACGACAAGCATTCCAGCTCATAAATGTTTATTACAGTAGCTGTAATAAACATATTTCGGAAACCTCTTTTCTCCTGAAATTGCGTATTTGCCGAAGCTCTGTGCACTAGGATTTTCGTATCCCCAGTTTCATGCAGTTTGATTGTCTAGCTTTTTCACCTTTAACGATATTTACTGAAATTCTCTTCTTTTAGCCTTTGACTAAAAACTGCTAGTCTTGACATAATCTCGTAACAAAAGTCGTCTACTGTTGGAAAGAGATTATATCGAAGTCATTTCAATCCACAGTTGATTTTCAAAGTATCTGCTTCTGACATCAAGAGCGATATCATATAAGCTTTGTTCACGAACGCTCGTCGTAACTTGGTCACCTCAAAGTCTTTGTGAGACCGCGATAGGAGTTTCCTTTGTCTGAATTTCTCGAAGTTTGCGTTTACTCATAAATGTACGAACATTCACTTGCTTTAAAGAGTGAACGTGGAAGCTTAGGGTTCCAAAAGGGAGTAGGGGGGGGGGGGGTGGGGGGGGGGGGGGGGGGGGGTTGGAAGGGTTGGGGAGGGGTGATAACGGTATGTAAACATTTCGTTCGATGAAGTTGAGTTTTTGTGCTCGCTATGATTGCGTTTTATGCTGAATATTTGAGGATCAGTTTCCAGATACGCTGTCGTGTGTTTGTGACTCAGCGCTGGATGAACACATTTATTAATGCTCATGTAATTCCAAAGAGTATATGAGTCATATTTATGAATGAATCTCAACAGCTATCTAACTGTATCAGTTGTTTCTTATCAAAATGATTGAATGTTTTCAAGTCTGGCCTATGGCAGACCAACGCTGGACTCAGCAGCAGATTATGCTTCATCAGTTATAATTTTGGTCTTTGTTGATACTGTAAATTATGACATTTTCTTTTAATGGGCGAATAGAATATTGATAGAAGATATATGAAACTACTATGGGCTGATCTTTGTTCCTTTATGATCACGCTGGGAGAGACAGAGAAAAAAATGATTTCAAGTCTTGCTTTTTCACGTCCCATAAAAACATCTGTATCAAAATCACCTATCAACACTGCAGCAAATGGCTCCAATTATTAGCTCCGTGAATCTAAATAAAGAAAAAATCTAGCAAATTAAGATTAAAATGATGATGCATCCCTACACCAGAGAATACTGACGGACATATCGTGAATTAATTTGCAATCGATTTCTTTGTTAATTTCTATAAGTGGCGCGCAATGTCTATTGTATACATTCCAATTAGATTAATAAGGATGAATGTTGATTTTGTAGGGTAATGTGTCATCGACATCCTATTTAGTACTATCTTTATTGGTAGCAGTCACTCTGGCGAAATATAACATACTAACTCACCCAGCCACCTGTTTTCATTATTAGATGGTAGCAAACTTCCTTCACATGCTCACACGTAAGAACAACCGACTTTTGTTGATATAGACAAAACGAATGGGTTGCAAAAATGTTTCCACATTGTAAAACTGACGTATTTCTAGTTTAAATGGACACGTTTGCTTAACCTGACTGAGTTTTCCTTAACAGTCACTTCATTTGTTTCTGGACCTCTCTGTGAACCAGTGCAACTCGCAAAATTATACAGAGGAATCTCATCCTCTTTATAATTTTGGAAGGTCTGTATTTTCGATTTTATATACCCCACTAATTCTATAATGTTACTCTTATGAAAATATATGATACCATGTGATAATAAGGGTATTGTTATAGTAACTAATATCACCGTTCCTAATGACTAATTATTTTTTACTGATCTACAATAACAAGGAGTCCAAATCTTATTGCCATCAACCCATCACATAAAAATGTTTAGGATAATGGAAAAAAACACGAGAGAATATCTGTGTGATGGCCTGTTTTACCACCACACCGTGCACTTACAATATGACTCAAAACCAGTATTCGCTAAACAGGATACGAAATTGACAAAGTGTGAAATCGTACAACAATAACTTAAAGCCAAAGTGATTTAATTTAATACAGAAAACGCCAAATAGAAATAACACCTGAAACTCGAAATGATGAAAACCAAATAACCTTAATTAAACACAAGGCAGAAATCAATCTCCCAATTGACGATTGAAAGCAAAAAGGAGGGGGTCCAGAAAGGAGGACGTATACCGAAGTAAGAATAGCCTGTCTTACACTCTAATGTAACTCAAGATGGTCTTTAAAAAAGAAATAAAGTTGTGATCTCGTCAAATCAACAGATCTCCACGTCTGGAGACTAACAGGGTAGCAGGAAGACAAGGGCCCAATCACAGCGTCGACATTATCTCCATTAACACATG
>NC_087212.1:81584041-81589041 GCF_015104395.2 Macrobrachium nipponense | reverse complement strand
GGTGATACGAGTGTTATGGGGAAAGGTAATGTTAAAACACACGTTGGTGATCTGGGAGATGATTACGGGTGTTCTATCAGAGTTCATAGTGGTAACAATGATACTAACAATACTGGTGATGATACTAATATGGATGTTATTTCTGATACTAACAATGCTGGGGATAACACTGAGGGTGGTAATGTGTATGGGGCGGTGGCAAGGGGAGATACTAACCACAAATATAGAGGTGTTTTATTTGAAGATATTATGTTACTACCAGGTTCAAAGGTTATGGTAAAAGTTAAATTGAAGGAAATGAGAAAACCCACAGATGTGTGTGTTATTGAAAACAGTGAAAAGCTCAGAGGAGTTGTTAGCACGGCATCGGTGAACAGTGTGTCCAAGAATGGGCTTACGTGGGTGGAGCTATTAAACTGTAATGATACAGCTAGGAGATACCAGAAAAACACATATATAGTAGACTTCCAAGATTGGAATTGTGATAGTGGTTCTGTGGCTATCATAGAGGGGAAACCTGAGTTTTCGTAGGCAGAAATACAATCAAGGAAACAAACATTTAGTGAACATTTGGCTAATGCGGATTATAGAGAACACGTTGAAGCGATAAGCGGGCTCTTGGCAGAATTTGGGGATACGGTTGCCTTGCAAGGTGATAAATTGGGGTTGACTAATGTGTTAGAGCATAAGGCAAATTTGGAGAGCAACTCAAAACCTATTTATATTCCTGCATATCGCATACCTTTCAAAATCAGAGAACAGGTAGAGAAAGAAGTTATTAGATGGGAGGAAGAAGGAATCATTAGACCCAGTGTGTCTCCTTACAACTTTCCCTTGTTAGCGGTACCTAAGAAAGACGGTTCGGTCCGTGTATGCGTCGATTTTAGACGTTTAAATGAGAAGACGATCCCTGACTGCTACCCAGTCGCGTGCATACCAGATCTTTTTGTCGAAATTGGGGGACATAATATTTATAGCTCAATTGATTTGGCGCAAGGTTTCTTACAGGTTCCTCTCAGTGAGAGTAGCAAGGAATATACCGCCTTTTCAGTGCCCAAGAGATACTATGAATTTACGCGAATGTCTTTCGGTTTATCGGGCAGTCCGATGACTTTTACCAGGTTGGTGAACACAGTTTTGCACGGGTTATTGGGCAAAAATGTTTTTGTGTATATGGATGACATCCTGATCGCAACGGACACGATCGCGCAACACCTGGAAGTGCTTACAGAAGTACTTAGGAGGCTTAGATTAGCGGGGTTGAAAATCAAGCTAACCAAGTGTTCGTTCTTGAAAAAGCAGATCACATATCTAGGTCACGTCATATCTAAGGAAGGGGTTAGAGTAAATGACGATAAAGTCAAAGCAATAACGAATTTTCGCACCCCCAGATCAAAGAAAGAGATTAAGTCATTCCTGGGTATCGCCGGTTTCTTCAGGAGGTTCGTAAAAAGGGTTTTCTAACATAGCAGCTCCCCTAACTGATGTGTTGCGGGAAGACGTTCAATTTAAATGGAAGGAACCCCAGGCGGAGAGTTTTCAAAAGCTTAAAGATGCGCTAATGAATCCCCTTGTTTTGAAGTTTCCAGATTTTAAGGAACCTTTTACATTAGTGACTGATGCAAGCCAGGAAGGCATAGGTGCATGCCTTATGCAAAAGTTTGATGGGAAATTTCATCCTATAGCTTTATAGCAGGAAGTTCAGGACAAAAAGGCAGCAACGAGAAGTCCATGGCCACCATAGATAAGGAAGCCTTTGCAATAGTGTCGAGCTTAGTTCATTTTAAAATGTTACTGATGGGGAATAAAGTAGAAGTCCTTACAGACCACAAACCATTACTCGATCTTTTTAATAAACCCGATTTGCCTCCCAAAAGAGCTTGATGGTTTCTAACTATCAGAGATTTTGATGCAAAGCTCAAATATATAGAGGGCAAATTTAATGTTGTTGCGGATGCTCTCAGCAGGAGTTTTCATGACGCGGAAGGTTTCCAAGTCGCGCAGGTCATTAACGAAGCCATACAATGGGATATACCTCTCATAGAGCTAAGGCAAGATGAAGACGAGATTTTAGCAGATGCGAAAGCATTTCTGAGAGGGGAATTAGTCAAGAAACGTTATAGCTTGCCTTTTTCGGGTTTGGAGTTAGAAGGAAATCTGTTGGTTAGGAAAATTAAATATAAGTTGAGAACCAGTGAAAGTAAAGGAGATACGACACAGATCGTAATTCCGAAAGTCCTAATTCCAGTGATTTTAGATATAGTTCATTGCAGGTTCGGTAGTCCTCACTTGGGAATAGAAAAAAACTTATGATGAGGTTCGGCTAAATACATTTGGAAAAATATGGGTAAAGATGTGGATAATTTCGTAAGGAATTGTGCGGTGTGCAACGCATGTAAGCCTGCTACGACAACGTCATGCAAATTAGGATCCAGGGGATTTTGTATCAACTAATTTGCAAGTACTTGCTAGTGATAATAGATGAACTTACAAGGATAGTAGAAATTTTCCCACTTAAGCATAAAACGGCCGAAAAAGTAGCCATAGCATTTTTCAATGGTATCGTTTGCAGATATGGTTCACCCGAAGTTCTATTAACCGACAATGGGAGGGAATTTGTGAACAAAACCTTGGAGTGTTTAGCTGAATTCATGGGAATACAGAACGTAACAATTATTCCATACAGACCCGAGGCTAATGGGTTGTGCGAACGAGCAAACAGGAAAGTGCTCGAAGCGTTCAGAAAAACGGTAGGTGGTAATGATAGAAATTGGGACAGATATATTAACGTTGTTAGACAGCATTAACACCATGGTTAGCAATTTAATTAAAATGTCCCCTTTTGAAGCTTTGTTTGGTTATCCAGCACGAGGCACATTTGATTTGTTAACTACGCCTCACCAGGATGAGGATACGGTTGAAGCGCTGATATCCACAGTGAGAGAGAGACACGCATGTCTCAGCTGTAATCTCGAGTCCACAACCAGAGATATGGTTCAGAAGAGTATTAGTAAATCATCTGATCCCAAGATCAATGTCGGTGATAAGGTATTTTTAAAACTTGACGTGAGAAATGAGTTAAATTACAAACTAGGCCCGAAGTTTGAAGGTCCTTTTAAAGTCATTGAAGAGAAAATTGGGAATAGGTTTGTAGTTTTAAATGAACGAACAGGTCAGTCGAAGCTAACACATATCTCGAAATTGAAAAGAATTGGTTGTGGCAATTAATATATGATCGCGCAATTGCATTCATTTTTCCTTTTTTTTCCCTTGTTATCTGTTTTTGTAATTTGATGACAGAATGGCTTCGCCTTTTTTTTTCCTTCTCCTTTGTTTCCTTCTAATGTTTTTCTCTCTTATTATATGTAAGTCTGCTGCGTTTTGGCGTAAGATTTCGGGTTAATTATTTTTTTCGGCAAATTTTTGCTTTAGCTGAGAAACGGGATGGTCTTTTTAGCGTGGGGTCAGTAATTAAATAGAGGAATTATTTATGTCACCTGAGTGGTGTTATTATTAAGATGATGGTTTATGCATAATGAGATGGTTCTGTGGAGTGTGCTTACGAAGTTCAGTACTAAACATTTTTTTTTTTGAGAATCACGAGTTTCTAGCGTCGCGAGTCTGAATATGCTGCAATGCTAAGCACCTGACGTGTTCATAGGTGGGTTTCTTTTTTGCTAGAGTTGCTGTAAGGAGTCCGGTTGCGAACCTTCCCTTTGGAATTGATTACTCGGGGATTTGCACGGTTTTCGGAGATGCTGAGTATGACATTTCACGAGAACGTGTCATGTAAGGGGATTTTTTTTTCTTGTCGATAGGGTTGCTGCGCTAGCAGATTCTGTAACGGTACACATTCCGTTTTTGGAAAAGATGTTGAATTATATATGTTTTTTTTTTCTTTTCTTAACGTCGTCCGAGAAGATTAAACAACTGATGGTTTTCTTTTTCTTTTCTCTTATGTGCGCTGTGTAATGGGGAGGGGAAAGTTCACTTACTATTGTTGTATTATCTTATTTTTATTATTTTTTTCTTCTTTTTCTTTTCTTATGAGAAATGTTGCAATGAGGGTTAAGCTCTAAATAGCATTTATCTTTTAGATAGAAGATGTAATTTGTCAGGGTATGTGGGTTGGATAGAAGGGGTGTTCGGCATTATATTTTGTGGAGGCTAGTTATATAAACCATAAAAGGGTTTTTACTGTTAGACTTTATAAGTTCTCTTTTGATAGTGTGTTTGTCAGATATGGGATTATTTGTGAGAATTCAGTAGGTAAAGATTATTTGGTTTAGCGAGGAATTTTTCTTTTTTTAATATTTGATTAGTAGATTGAATATATTAATTAGTGACGAATTTGTGGAGTAAAACAAGACTTTAGTTATTTTTTGACCATGTAGAACTTTTAAATACGGACACAATGACTTTGGAGAATTCCCAACTCTACGTGAGGATGGCAAGGGAGACTACTTCGTTCTACAGTACCAGAGATTGAGTCAAGTCTACACACGAAGGGCATTTTTGTGGATTGCCTTGGCAAAGGATGAGATGTCTTCGATATAATTTCTGGGATAAACCAGGAGTCTACAGTCTTCGATGAGGCGGGTGCGAGTAGCACTTGCATAGAATAACGGGATGGTGACTACGTTTACTTCAGTAGAAAACGTCGAATCTACAGTTTCGCGACGGGAGGGTGTTGGATACACTCACGAGGGTCGCAGACGCTGAATAATGGCGCGTGCTGAGTTGTTTCGAGTTGGGTTACGTACTCGACCTGCGTCTACAACAATTCGCTCATTCTACAGGGGTCCCAGCTGTTTGACAGTTCCTACAGGATTCTTACAGACTTCTTCATGGTACTTAGTCGGCGTGTCTACAACTCGTCGATAAAGGTGTTTCACCGACACCTACACAGAAGCCATAAGGCAGTTCAATCCCGCCTACAGTGGAGTCCGTTACAGTCCCGTCACTTGAAGATAGTGGTGAAGATGAACCTTTTTTTTTCG
>NC_087212.1:81564041-81579041 GCF_015104395.2 Macrobrachium nipponense | reverse complement strand
TTCATCGAAGTTATGGACCATTAAAAAAAAAAAAGAAAAAAAAAAACTTAGTATCGTAGAATTTTTTTTACAGGTAAACTAAAACTTGTCATAAAATCAGCTTTCCCATAAGGGCATGGCTATGTAGTTAGCGCAGAAAGTCTACAGTTGATCATGTATCACTTCAGCAATATATTTGTTAAGAATGCAGAACATGGTAGCGTGATTGTCATGAAATCTCTAATCAACACACAGGACATTTATAAAAATTAGTTTAAGCACTGAATTAAACTCTAACCTACAAAAACAGACCTTATTTTCAAAAAGATAAGTAAGATGCTCTCACGACACAGCCAGATTTAAGAAATCAAATGAAAAAGTCAAATTTGTCATCCGAGCTCGACACATAGAAAATGGACCGTTTAGTACATAGTCCGTGTAACTGAACAATTCCCACAAATGAACAGAAACATGAGACCCTTCTTTCTCCAAAACTCCGGCATATTTGTTCCACAATTTAAATAGTCACATAGCTAAAGTATCGTCTCTCCATTTCGTCATTTCCACAATTAGGACTTATCAAAAGTGATAATCGCTCGACCTGACAAATCAACAGAGTTCCTGTCAAAAGAGAGTAGGGTCTTAGTAGCCCACATCACAAATAAAATAGCGATATATTTTATAAATGAGTCTACATAAACAAACTGATAATAATTCTCATGAATCAAACATGATATTAAAAGGGGTTTATTATACCGTCAATAGAGAAGGATCCAATCACTAAAAAAAAAAATAAAATAAAAAGAAAAAAAAAAAAAAAAGATTAGTAAGGAAAAGTGTCACTTACTTCTCTATGTCTATATTTCAAGGTTTCTTGTGGTTTTCACGCGCGCTCCTTTCATCTTCACTCCAAGGTTGGGTAGATAGTGCCTCAAAAAGTTATATGAAAAGTTCACAAAGGAGGTAAAAGTTGATGCACGAACGAACAAGCATTCTCGTAGGACCACCCCCTTTAGATGAAGTCACGGTCATGTAAGGAGTTCGTTGCGCAAACACTGTGTCATCACACATCATTTATTTCACAATTCCTGATCTACACATAGCAGGGTTGTCTACAGTCTATATTTTTCCCCTTGATCCAAGAAATAATAATTTCGAAGGATAGAAACTACTCCTCACTGGTTCCGCCCACGGAAACATTCGCACACACCCTACTATTCCATCCTGATTTTCCACAGCAAACTCAGCTCATTTGAATGTGCCCTTTGAGACAGTAGATTTTCCTTAACAAAGAACATTTCCTTTTGTCTCCGTGAGAGTTATCGCTGATGTCTATCATTTCAAAGAATGTAATTGTCAACAGATATAATAACTCACCACATTCGTTTTCCAACCATTTTCCATCGGTCAGCGAGAAAACAGTTTAAATATGTAATATATTTATTTACCACATAAGTATATGGAAGGAAAATTCACTAAACTGCTTAACTTTGTGCAGGCTCTATGCGAGTGTTTAGAAAGAGAGAGAGAGAGAGAGAGAGAAGAGAGAGAGAGAGAAGAGAGAGAGAGAGCAGAGAGAGAGCGAGAGAGAGAGGCGGGGGGGCGGGGTGAGAGGGGGGTAGGGGGGGGGGAGTACAAAACTAGTTCAAAGCATCTGTCCAAGTCTTAAGTATTCGCATAAATGCGGTTTATTCTTTTATAAGTTTCACAGCTGTATTTATACATTGCTAGAAAGAGAAAAAAATAGTAATAACCGTTCTCGGATTCAGTAATAATGATTAATCGGTAAACATATGATATAAATACCTAAAAAAGTTCTTGAGCCTTGGGACCGAGAATTTGTGTCACATTAATTGCTAGTCTGTGTTAAAAAAAAGAAAGAAAAAAAAAAAAGCACGTGAAGCCCAAGGTACCAAGGTTTATAATCCTTCAGTTCAACATAAGTGAACGTAAGTGATTGATAAATGCGCCCCAGGAAGTTCGATATTAATAATGGTCTAGAATTTAGAGCTGAGAATAGGATTAATCGAACCCAACGTATTTCAATATCTTCCCCTGGTTTATTTTGTCTATGATTTGCTTTTCATGAGTTTCCCAATAAAATTAAAATAGCTTTGGTTTCCAGGCGATTTCTAACTTTTTTCTGTGAATGGCTGAGCATCGCAGTTATGGATAGAGAGACATTTCTGGACCATACTTTACAAGTTAATTGAAGATTTAGTATTTGGCTGAGTTAACTGAACAAATTGAAAAACTGTGACTGAACATAAATGCCTATATTTCAGGTTGGGTCTTTCTTTGCATTGTATAAACTGCATAGTAGTGGCTTTCTCTGATGTCATGTTTCGATTGGCAAAGTTTCATCATTAACACAGAAATAGATGAGGAAATATCTGACAATAGCTATATTTTTATCTTTTGATGAAGCTGCTGAACATACTCAGAGAGAGAGAGAGAGAGAGAGAGAGAGAGAGAGAGAGAGAGAGAGAGAGAGAGAGAGAGAGAATATTTCGACTGCCTGATACCCAGTAGGTTTCCTCAAAACTTGCAAATGCTTTGTATGTTCAAAAGGCGATACTTTCTGCTCCAACTCATCAATTGCACTTGCCTCATTCTTAGCAAAAAAAAAAAAAAAAAAAAAAAAAAAAAGCTCCTTACTTTAGATTTAATGCCACGAAATGCTGCCACAGTTTCAGATTATACAAAAAGCTAAAATACTCTTGTAATGAAATGAGCTTCTCGTACGGTAGAAATTCTTAAAATCTAAATTTATTCAACCAACAAATTTTATTCCTCAACCTCATTTTTTTTAATCTTCAACCGATACCTGACACCGAGTTATCACACTCAATACATATTTGAGCAAGTGTCATCAAACCCTTTATATCTCTTCCAATAACCCAATCGCCAGACCGAGACGCAAATAGACAGACATACAGACAAACGAACGCAAACGCTAAGCCTCTTTATCTGTAGAAATATACACAGGTATATCACTAAATTGACAGACAAACTGTCACACAGACAGACAGACACAATGACAAATGAATGAAAATCACAGCCTGTTTGTCGAGGGTTAAAAATAACTGTTTTCTCTTTTCCTTTTGTTTTTGTGCTTTTGTTTTCACGGTTTACAAAATAAGTCAGTTGTTCCAGTTTCGCAAAAGAAAAATGAAAATATACAGGAATACTTTTTATCATTATTTCTTGCACCGTTTACACACTTGCTCTGATGCTGCCTGAATCGAGTACAGAGTCAGTTTTAGTGCAAAAATATGAATAAATGAAAACCGTTACGAATAATTGATGCGTTTGGATTGTGAAGTATAACAATTTGTTTTTTCTATGTTAAACATGAGGCTTCAATTACCAAATAGCAGAGGAATTATTCGAGCAATTTGTTTTCTGCAACAAAATGACGGTATAATTTTTTCCTTTTATACACTGAATTTCTATATTTGTGGAAGTAAATACATTCTTCTAATAATATTGAAGCTATATGCCTCCATTCACTAGAAATAAACTGATATTTAATTTCCTAGATTTTGTTTTGTGACCAATCTAGATTGTTCCTCAAAAGCTTTCATCTTTATATGATAAAATTCTCCGTTGTTTGTGGACAGGCCGTAAATAAATTCTTTTTATAATAGAAATGTATTGATTTTGAAACATCCTAATGTGATGCTTCTGGAATTTCCAATTCCTAAGCCCGTCTCCGGGTATCTTTGTGTGCCATGCAAAATAATTTCTAACCACACGAACGGTCTTTAGATATCTAGCAACCACGAAAATAGAGCCTGTTCAATACCCCATTTAGAATGTGAATATGGATTCATACAACAATAATAACATGTTTAGTACAATGCAGGTATATATATATATATATATATATATATATATATATCATATTATATATATTAAATATATATAATATATATATATATATATATATATATAATATTATAAGATATCTAGATATATATATAATATATATAATTAATAATATTAATTATATATATATATATAGATATATATATATATATTATATATAATAATATATATATATATATATATATTTTATTATATAATTAATATATTATTATAATATATATAGATATATATATATATAAATTTTATATATAGATATATATATATATATATATATATATATATATATACTATATATATATATATATATATATATATATATAGCTGATAAAAATGTTCTGTTACAACATAATTTCATCTAATAAAAGAAGCCCATAACAACATCAGATTATAGGGAAAAATACAATATTTCAGAGACTGCTGTCTCCCTCTTCAGATAGATGAATGAGAAAAGTTACAGAAATGGTGGTATTTATACCAATAGGTTCATCCACAGGTAAGCCAATTTAGGTCACTCCCGCTGATAATCTTCCTCTAGTATTCTTAAGCGTTGGTTGAATGAAAATCTTGTTGATGACATCTGAATCCCATGCTCCTTTTGAGTTGTTCATTACCTGCTTCTGTTTAATCAAGGCCGATTCCAACATTTGACTCTTTTACCTGCAGTTGCTGCTACAAATTATATGTGACAAATTCCAGTTTATTCTATGGTTATGTTCATTTATATGGTTGAAAATAGCTGAGGTCTGTTGTCCATACCTAACTGACCGTTTATGTTGTATTAATCTCTGGGGAAGTGATTTTCCTGTAAATCCGATGTGAGATTGGTCACAGTCTAGGCATGGGATTTCGTAAACGCATGTGTCCTTGGGGGATGTCTTTTGTTGGATGTTAATCAGAGATTTGGCTAAAAAAGGGTTAGATTTTCCGAGGGTCTGGGTCACCGTCTTAATCCTGTCCAGGAGTGGAATTTTTATTTTATTGTTGGGTGTGTCTCTGGTCTTGTCTTGAGGGGTCCGGTAGAAAATTATGTTTGCTTTGGGAATTGCTTTCTCCATTATATGGTCAGGATACTTTAAAGACGAAAGCTGATTCTCTGAATTTGTGACAAATATCTTCCGAATGTTTAATATGACTGGGAGAAAAAATGCCTAAAAAAGGGGAAAGGAGGCCAGCTAACTATTTAGAAATTTTGTAATTGAAAGCTCCAGCACATGAAACGATGGGTCTGAATGGAAGATTGCCTTTGTGAGTTTTGGCAAGGCCATAAAAGCAGGGTAGTTTAGGATTAATTACTGGACATTTCTCTAATAGTTCAATGCTTTTTTTGTCTTCCGAAAAAATTCTGTTGGGACGTTTTTGAGGAGATTTTTTGTCAGATTGTCGTAAGTGTTTGTGTCGCTAGGAGTTGGTTGATTTTGTCGATGTAGAAGTCTTTGTCCATGATTACGATTTTGCCCTCTTTGTCGGATCTACTTATTATAACATCCAGCTTTTTTAGCAAGTAGATGGCTCTCATAAATCTACGGTGAACAGGATATTTCACATTGAGGTCAATTAAAGTATTTAGTAACATTCCTTTTAAACATATCTCTTCACGGCTGTAGTTTTTGTCCGATATGAATTTATCAAATGCCACTATGAAGTCTAGAGCATTGATCTATTAGAGAAATTTAAAGTAATTAATCCTACTTTTATGGCCTTCCCAAAACTCAAAAAGACAATCTTTCATTCTGACCCATTGCTTCATGTGCCGGAGCTTTCAATTACAAAATTTCTAAATGGTTAGCTGGCCTCCTTTCCCCTTTTTTAGGCACTTTTTCTCCCATTCATATTAAACATTCGTAAGACTTTTGTCACAAATTCAGAGAAACACATATATCACTTCACAACATAAAACTTTTAAGCCTTGACGTAGATTCCCTATTCACAAAAGTACCAGTACAAGACGTTCTTCAGTTTTTGAGGGGAAAAATTATCCCCTATTTAGATCATTTGCCATTGGTGCTTGACAAAATAATAAAGTCAGTTGAATTATGTGTATCTAATAACGTGTTTTCATTCGGGTGTAGTATGGGTAGTCCTTTAAGTTCTGTTTTAGCTAATACATTGAAACTACAGGTAATAAATGCAATAAAACCCAAAAACATGCTGTGGGAGAGATATGTAGATGATATCCTAACATTTTGGGATTACAGATGGCACAATTTTAATGAATTAATCTCAAAATAAATGCATTAGTGCCCAGCATCTAATTTAAAGTTGAATGGGAAACAGACAACAAAATTCATTTTCTTGATGTTTTAATAATTAGAGACAAGACAGAATACAAATTTACTATATACAGAAAACGAACGTTCTCACTTTCATACATTCACTACTTTAGCTATCACAGCATTCTTATCAAGATGGACGTAGCCAACAACATATTCTTAAGAGCCTTACGAATTTGTTCCCTTGATTTCCTGGAAAAAAAATTTGAACTAATGTGTAAAAAGCTTTAGTGTTTTAAGTACCCTGACCATATAATAGAGAAATCAATTCACAAAGCAAAAGTAATTTTCTACCGACCCCCTCAAGACAAGACCAGAGATACACCCAACAATAAAATTAAAATTCCACACCTGGCCAGGATTAAGACGGTGACCGAGACCCTCGGAAAATCTAACCCTTTTGCATTTACTTACCCAAACACCTCAGCCAAATCCCTGATTAACGTCCAACAAAAGACATCCCCCAAGGACACAGGCGTTTACGAAATCCTATGCCTGGACTGTGACCAATCTTACATTGGATTTACAGGAAAATCACTTCCTCAGAGATTAATACAACATAAACGGTCAGTTAGGTATGGACAACAGAACTCAGCTATTTTCAACTATATAAATGAACATAACCATAGAATAAACAGGAATTTGTCACATAAAATTTGTAGTAGCAACTGCCGGTACAAGATGGAATCGGCCTTGATTAACCAGAAGCAGGTAATGAACATCTCAAAAGGAGCATGAGATTCAGATGTCATCGACAAGATTTTCATTCAGCCAACGCTTAAGAAGACTAAAGGAAGATTATCAGCGGGAGTGACCTAAATTGGCTTACCTGTGGATGGACCTTTTCAGCTAGTGAAGTTCACCGTTCTTTAGGATATTTAAAACTGAAATTAATAGGGAAAGGCTATTTGTCTCTCTCTGGTGCCACTTCCTATTATTATAAATCAAGTTTTGTCTTCTTTTGTTTGATGCCACATTAGTATCAGGTAGAAGGGTTATTATTATTATTATTAATTATTATTATTATTATTATTATTATTATTATTATTATTATTATTATTATTATTATTATTATTATTATTATTATTATTATTATTCAAAAAGAGAAGTTTCTCTTGAAAAAAACAGTAAAACTTTTTTTTTTTTTAATCAAATCCCAGTAGAGACTTTCCACGTGACTAAAATGCAGCTTAGCGAATTTCGCTAACATTTCGTTTGCCAGAAGGATCAGCCTCCACAAATCCTTTTGCCAAACTCTCTCCCCTAACTACGTCCCGTTCTAGACGTCCTTGTTTTTATCACCATTTCTTCATGAGTCTCTTTTTCCCGTAATTTTCATACTAACTATCTTACGTAGACTTGATTTAGTTAGTATGATAGTTTCAATTAATTTTTTTGGTAATCAGTAATAGTAAATCTTCCATTTACCGACTATGACCAAGTAATTAGCGCCATTTCCTATTCTGACTCTCTTGAAGAAAATACTTCACTACATTCTTTTTTTCATGGAAACTCGCATTGAACATTTTAGCAATGATAAGTTGAAGAGTGGCTTCTGTACAACTTATATTTCCCATCAGATTGTTAGTGAATCAGAACACGAAAAAGAAGCTCATGTCGTCTGCTAAGTGGATGGTGGTTTCTTTCCACTCGAATAGGAAGGTGACTACGAAAACGATGAGAAAAAACGAAAAAAGGAAGACCGAAGAGACTAAATGAAGCATTATTCTATCAAAATTCAACCTCTTCAGAGAGGAAAGACTAAGTGAGTCAGGGACACCAGAAGCAACAAAGAGAATTCTAAAGCAGATTACAACTCTGTTTCTGAAACAAGAGATTTCCACATGTTAAGCGCTCGGAGAGGTGGCTTCACTGTGTTCTGACTCTTCCTGAGAAAAGAAAAAATTCTCCTCTCTAACTCAGCAGGAGAGGAAGTGAGTCACTAATGATGGAAGAGAGAGGGGCCGAAGAAACATATGATATTGTAAGGACAGCATCATAAAACAAAGGATCTCCAAACAGGGACGCAGGAGAATTCACCGATAAAGCTTCAGCAACTGGGGTGAGGCAAAGCATATGGCAAAGATCAGTTGCTCTCTCTCTCTCTCTCTCTCTCTCTCTCTCTCTCTCTCGTCTTGGAGAATATACTGATGGATGTTACCAACACAGAATTAGCTTATTTCCTAAGTTTTCCCTAATTATCTCTACCTATCTAAAATTATTACCGTCTTCATTCTGACCCCTTTAGCTATATTTCCATTTGGGATGTCCGCACAGTGTACTTTTCCTAATTGCAGCTAAAAATAATAATATACTTTTGATGTTGCGGATGAGAAAATATAACGTCAGGATATATCTAGAGGGAGAAATTAACAAATAATGATCCTTTATAACCAAAACGTGTAAGTTCCTGGCGTTTTTATTTAAACACCTTTTTGTTATGGACGTAAGTTGCGCAAACATGACAGTTCCCCTCATCCGTGGGTAGTTTACTGTTTTTGAATGAAATGCCTGATCGCATTTCCACTGATAAGAGAAGGCCAACACAGCATCCAATTCCATCGTCCATTTGTTTTAGCTGATAGTCAAATGAACCGAGTTCGCAGCTGAACGTTTTTGCTTCCATAAACTTGACGCTGCTGTTTGGAGAGAATCGCTTTGGGAATACTCATTCGGTGGATCCTCATCTAGGAAAATTAGCTCCTGTGGTGTAATATGCACTGGCTATATTTTGATTTAGTGATGATGATGTAAAAAATACATTGCTTGCCATCAAGTAGGAAGAAAATAGCTCATCTGCGCCGTTCCTAAAAGTCCTTCCACAATTCCAGCTGCGGGAGATCGTGGCAAGGAACACTAGAGACATCCTGGTTCTCGGAAAACAAGGAGCAGCCCCGACGTTGATGAGAGTAGTGTGTCTCGTGGGGAAGTCCTCTGTTTCCCTGAAGGGTGAAGGTCAGATTCCCGGAAGGATTAAGGAGCATTTATGTAGCAGTGTTCCTTGTTATTGGGAACATTGGGGGGAAACGAGCATCATGTATGCATACCTCGGTTGCTTTATTGGGGTCTTGTGTTTTGAAACATATGTCAGAAAACTGTATTTAAAGTCAATTTTATTTTAATTTGTAAAATGTTTCACAAAGTAGCTAACGATTTTCTAATTTTCGACTGACAAACTTCACTTTTTATTTATACAAATAATGAATTCTTCGTTGTAGAATCAGTTTAACTTTTTTTTTTCATCTGCAAAAATGCATTTTCCCTTAGCAAATAAGAGAAAGCTGTGAATTGAGTAATGAAAAGCTTGATGAAAAGCAAAGTATTGCACTGAGAAGGCGTTTGGATGTTGCGAATAATATGTGAGAGCAGTGGGGAATGCAAGTAAATAAAATAGGTTTTCTCCCAGTAAGGAATTTTATTTGTTCGCTGATCCTTTTGTGGCCCTTTACATGGCAACAAAATCTATGGGATTATCCTGACTCCCTTCCTGTTATTAAGGAAAAAGGTGCAAATTGAACGTGAGAAAACAAGTGCTTCATATCTTACGTTTGTCAGTCTATCTATCTGTCCGTCTATGTGTTGTATTCTTATATCAAAGTATTAAAATGTTTTTCTGATTTTCTCCGTTGTGCCTTTTCAGTCTCTCTATCATTCTGATATTAGGAAGTCTATAAATAACTCTACCCTTCCTCGATTACTCCATCTATCTATCAACCTATCTAACTCTTCCTAGATGATCCTGTCAGTCCATTAATCTTCTATGTATCTCTATCAAATTTCGTTTGTAATTCAAATTCTCTGAACAGTTCCGCAACTGTACTAGCCACAGGCTCATATAGTTGGTTGTTTTTTTTTGTTTTTTGTTTGTATGGTGTTTTTACGTTGCATGGAACCAGTGGTTATTCAGCAACGGGACCAACGGCTTTGCGATACTTCCGAACCAAGTCGAGAGTGAACTTCTATCACCAGAAATACACATCTCTCACTCCTCAATGGAATGGCCGAGAATCGAACCCGTGACCACCGAGGTGAGAAGCAAACACCAAACCAACCACGCCACTGAGGCGCTTATAGTTGGTTGCGTGCTGATTTCATAAGATGGGGCCCAGCGTTCGCCTCCCACCTCAGTCAAGTGGTGACTAGTGAGACGACCCTATGGCACTGGCCGCAGGGAGGGGGTTGGAGTTGCTCGACTGACGTCCGCCTGGAGGCGATATCCTGGGCTGAAACTGTCAACTTGAACATTAACTTTTAAGATAAAAGTTTAATTTCTGATGAAAGTGAAATAATAAATATTGCTCAGCGGATGCCTCTAGAAGTTCCTACTCTCGCAAACAAAGATAAAAGCCCCTTCTCATCTGGTCTCTTTAGGTACGTAGATTTCTAGAACCACAATAGATAATTTAGCTTTCAAGATGTTCTTCGGGCTCGCGAAAATACTTCAATTGATCGGCGAATAAATCAGAATGTCCTTAAAAGCCGACAGATCTTCTGCCTTTCTCTCAACGTGGAGTCAAATTAGGTCAGATAATTAAATAATCTGTAATTCAATAGACAATGTTGACTTTCCGAAAAGAACCCACAAACTGAAATTGCTGGGAAGCAGCCTGACGAATACCATCTGGACCTCCTCGTGAAAGGAATTCTCGCCCAAAGCAAATTCCCTCTGCAGATGTTGTTAGGCATTTTCGTAAGGGCCAGATTCCAATTGTACTGGAGGCATGGGGGAGCTCTTATGAGAGATCTGAAAACCAAGAATAATCTCTACAGCTAATTCTAATTCCTTAGGGCATAAGAGGACACAGCGACCTGTTAATAAATAAAGAAGAGCTTCCTGGAAGTAGAAACGAAATGAAATGCTGTCGCCACTCACCTCAGAGTTTAAAAAGGTGAAAAATATATGAAAAACAACGAGTAAATTGTAGTAATACGTTTATGAGCGCTGGCTCACGCGCGCACACACACACACACACACTCTCATATATACATATATATATATATATATATATATAATATATATATATATATATATATATATATATATATATATATATATATATATGTATATATGTATATATGTATATATATATATAGATATATATATATATATATATATATATATATATATATATATATATATATATATATATATATATATATATATATATATATATATTTGTGTGTGTGTGTGTGTGTATGCGCGCGTGAGCCAGCGCTCATAACGTATTACTACATTTTACTCGTTGTTTTTCATATAATTTTCACCTTTTTAACTCCAAGATGAGTGGCGATAGCATTTAACTTTGTGTTTCTACTTCCTCTCATGTCCTAAGAAATTAGTTAAATTAGCTGTAGTAATTATTATTATTATTTTATATATATATATATAGATATATATATATATATATATATATATATATACTATATATATATATATATATATATATATATATATATATATATATATATACGCATAAAGAAATTCACGTGAATGGTAATATACCTTTGTGATTCTATTATATTTATGTCAACCCCGAAGTGCTCCATTACAGTATCGTTGAGCATGAACGATTCGAAGATTGATGTCCCCTGGCGATGAAGCCGAATCATCGTTAATCATCCCATTTTCAGACCATTAGTCCATCACTAATGGCTTTATTTACTCATTTGCTTTTGCCAGCAATCTAGATTCGGGTGCCGTCATTGGGACGTGTCACCACGATCTGTCATTCCAACTTCTGCCTTAACAAATAATCCCTAGGTATCATTCCTGGTAATTTCAGGACCTCGGGTTGAAGGATGTATAATTTGTGTTGTTTCACCGTTTTCATTTGAAACTCCAATTTCAGGTGGAATCTAACAGCAACATTGGATCTCTGTCCCCAAGGTGTGCATGTTTGTGTGTGTTTGTGTATGGTGAGGGAATATTCACATTTCGATGTTTCCTCGTTAGAAATGATGCTACTGGTCTCTCTTAGGTGTAAGATTGATTTCGATGGATAACAAACACCCCCTGCCGCTTTCATATCTGTACCCTGGAGATGGTACCTGCTACTCGACTTGCAGCTCATCACAACCCATATTCTGTTGAAGTCTTCTTGTGTCACAACGATAAAATTTCCCATAACGTTTACTGTAACCCTGTGGAAGTTATTCCGGGTGTGAATATGAATCATGGTGCTTCGCTCGTATTTAGCTTACCTGTGTTTCACTGAGTTTTAGTTTTCTTTTTAGAAAACTATTGTTCCTGCTTTGTCTGTCCATACTCACGTTTTTCCTGGCACTTTTCTGTCCGCCCTCAGATCACCTGCCCTCCAATCATCAAACATACCAAATTGCAGCCCTCTAGCCTCAGTAGATTTAGTTTAATTAAGGTTAATGTTAGCCATAACCGTGCGTCTGGCAACTATATAGACCAGGCCACCACCAGGCCTTGGTTAAAGGTTCCTTGGTCGCGACCATCGAAAGATAGATCTATTTGATGTGGCCTTGATTAAACGATGTAATTAAACTCGATTGCGTTTTTTTTACTTGTTTATGTTTACTTGTAGATTTATCTGTTGATTTCTAAAATCAATAGTGCTTAGTATCGTTCCCTTCCGGTCCCCGTTTAACTTACTCCAACGTATTTTGAGTATAATAGTATTAATTACAATAATGAAAACAATAATAGTGTAAGTCTGTTTAATACACCTGGTATTGTAAATAATCTAGTCCTTGAATTTGACTCAAAGAACAATCTAATTAACCTTCCAATTTTCATGCACTTCAAAAGCTATTACTTAGGGAAAGTCTAAGCTATAATTCTGTTATATAGAATGACTAAGCTCTGGATTTCACTTATATTCCGTCTCTCTTTACTGGACAATAATGAAATAACTTTTCGTAAAAATTGTTTTTTTATTTTTTTTGCAGTGTGTAAAGGGTCTTATGAGTGTCTCTTAGACCATTGGTTTCTTTCTTTTACTCGTCGTCTGTTGTCTTCTGGTTCTTCTTGCGCAACTGTCCAACTTCAGTTTTACTTTGCTCAAATCTAAGAGTAATATTTTCAACCATATACATTGGGCGATCTTTCTGAGTCATGATACAAATTCCACCAAAACATTGATATTTAAGGCAGATCAAAGAAAAAAGGCAACACATCAATCTAATGAGCAAACGAATAACATTCATAATTTGATTTCTTATTTGCTGTGGTGATGAAATTGAGATAAACGATCAGCTATCGATCCATCAACACGTGACTATTTAAGGTAGATAAATTAATTGAAAAAATGTTAGCGCAGTCCAATGAGAAAAGAAATAACATTTATGGTGTAATTTCAGTTTATCGCTTTCATGAAAACAAGATCATCCACTGGTCAAGTAGCGTTTCCATCGAGTTGTGCAAATCAATTGTGAAGCAGTTTCCCTTATTTCTTATTCAGATTTGTGAGTTTTTTAAATTTTTAAACGCGGCTTATGCCTTATTTATAAAAGTTTCCAAATACAAAATCTGATTTGTTATCCTTACATTTCATAGGATTTCCTTCATTGTGCAAATTTCCGATTTATCATGATTATATTCATTTGATATATAAATATAACGCCGTCCCCTCCCTTGACAAAACTACACCAAATGACAACCCTTACCTGTTGGCAGCAGGCACCCTCTATCTGCAAACATGTCACTAGGCTAATAAGCTCACATAAATACAAAATAGACTACTACCCAAAGCAGATGAACATAAAATAGTACAAAATGATTCTTTTGCAAGACCTTTTTTCCACTTTCTGATTTTTTGGAACAAGATCCTTCTGTCTCTTGGTATGCATGACTGATGTTTACTTTTCTTCTTCGGTATATATTTATCCACTATTTTCTCCAATATTTTATATAATATTTCCGTATTTACCCTTATGTCATCACTTACGAAAATGTTATCCCAATCTTTGTTTAATTCTTCATTTATTTCTGACCATTTTATATTTTTACTGTAGAAGTTGTATTTTCCATATCCTTCCAACTTTTTCATTTCTTGCTTATCTCTGTTTTCACTTGCTTTGGAATGGACTGTTAATTCTATGACATTATGGTCTGAAATACTCGCAGTATAAACTATTATTTCTTAAACATAATTCACCTCGTTCACAAATACTAGGTCTAAAGTATTTTCCTTTCTTGTTGGCAGGTGATTTATTTGTTAAATGTTGTATTCTAGTAGCATATCTAATAGCTTTTCGAATTACCTCTTATCTTCTGCACTACTATTACTCTCTTTATTATATGTATAAATACAACCACAATCTTATATTCGTTCTTTCCAGTCTACGAAAGGAAAGTTAAAGTCTCCAGATAGGAGAATAGTCCAGTCCTTGTGATTTCTACATATATCATCCAATTTTTCTATTATTATGTCAAACTCTTTAGTATTAGGGGGTCTATATATTACTATGTTCATTAATTTTTCAGATTTAAATTCTACCGCTATTAGTTCACATTCTGAGTTACTATATTTCTCATATATTTTTCCTTGTTTTTTTTCTTTCCCATATATTGCGGTTCCCCCTTGATTCCTATTTTTTCTATATGATCTATAAGTTTGGAACCCTTTTATTTGATCATCATTCCCAGTCTCTTGGGAATACCAGGTTTCACTTATATTCATTATATCTATTTTCTTTTCAATTTGAGTTAGTTCTTCTAAGTACTCTATTTTTCTTTTTGAGTTACTCGTAACTAAACCCTGCTCATTCATCACCATGATGGTTTGCGTGTTTTCTCCTTCATTTAATATGGGTAATAATAAGGATTTTCCCATGTCTCTTTCCTGTTCTGGTATGTTGTTCTTTTCTTCATTTCCAGAAATTCTGACATTAA
>NC_087212.1:81524041-81559041 GCF_015104395.2 Macrobrachium nipponense | reverse complement strand
TCCCAGAGGATCTTTGCCTGATCGTTTTCTATCACTCGTTCAGGTTGGTGCTCGTACCACTTATTACTGCAAGGTAGTTGATGTTTCTTGCACAGGCTCCAGTGGAGGGCTTTTGCCACTGAATCATGCCTCTTTTTGTACTGGTTCTGTGCAAGTGCCGGGCATTCACTTGCTATGTGGTTTATGGTTTCATTTTTCGTATTGCACTTCCTACATATGAGACGAGATGTTATTTCCGTCTATCGTTCTTTGAACATATCTGGTTCTTAGGGCCTGATCTTGTGCCGCTGTTATCATTCCTTCAGTTTCCTTCTTTAGCTCCCCCCTCTGTAGCCATTGCCAATTGTCATCGCTGGCTAGTTCTTTAGTTTCTGTATATTTCTGGGTCTTCATCTACTTTTATTAGTCCTTCTTCCCATGCACTCTTTAGCCACTCGTCTTCACTGGTTTTCAGATATTGCCCCAGTGCTCTGTTTTCGATGTTGACGCAGTCCTCTATTCTTAGTGGTCCTCTCCCTCCTTCCTTTCGTGTTATGTATAGTCTGTCCGTATTTGCTCTTGGGTGTAGTGCTTTGTGTATTGTCATATGTTTCCTGGTTTTCTGATCTATGCTGCGGAGTTCTGCCTTTGTCCATTCCACTATTCCTGCGCTGTATCTGATTACTGGCACTGCCCATGTGTTTACGGCTTTTATCATATTTCCGGCGTTGATGTTGCTCCCATCTGGTAGCTTTATCCCTTCAGTTCTCGTTACTTTTCCTTTTTGTATGTTGACTAAGGCGCATTTTTCTATTCCAAACTCCATCCTGATGTCCCCAGATACAATCCTTACAGTCTGGATTAGGGTATCTATTTCCTTGATGCTCTTACCATACAGCTTGATGTCGTCCATGAACATCAGATGGTTGATTCTGTTGCCTCTTTTCTTGAGTTGGTACCCGGCATCCATCTTCTGTAGTACTTTTGTCATGGGAATCATGGCTACTACGAAGAGTTGTTGGGACAGTGAGTCTCCCTGGAAGATCCCTCTCTTGATATTAACCTCTGCTAGTCTTATTCCAGAGCTTGTAAGTATTGTATTCCAGTTGCGCATTGTATTTTTGAGGAAGCTGATGGTATTTTCCTCTGCGCCATATATTTTCAGGCATTCTATTAGCCATGTGTGTGGTATCATGTCGAAGGCTTTCTTATAGTCTATCCATGCCATGCTTAGGTTGGTTTTCCTTCTCCTACTGTTCTTCATTACCATTTTGTCTATCAGGAGCTGGTCTTTTGTGCCCCTACACTTCTTTCTGCAGCCTTTCTGTTGGTGGGGGATGGTGTTTGTCTCCTCTGGTAGTTGTATAGCCTTTCACTGATGATACCTGTTAGTAACTTCCACATTATTGGTAGGCAGGTGATAGGCCTGTAGTTACTGGCTATATTTCCCTTACTCTTGTCTTTTTGTACTAAGGATGTTCTTCCTGTGGTCATCCATTTGGGTGCTTGGTGATTTGAGATACAATGCTGGAGTTGTTCTGCTATTCGTGGGTGTAGGGCCTTGAAGTTTTTGAGCCAGTATCCATGGACTTCATCGGGACCTGGGGCTTTCCAGTTTGGCATTTTCTTTAGTTGGTGTCTGACTGTGTCTGTCGTGATCTCTGTGAATCTTTGTTTTATTCTCCCTGTTTCTTCTTCCTTGACTTCCTGGAGCCATGTTGCATGTTTGTTGTGTGATACCGGATTGCTCCATATGTTATTATTATTATTATTATTATTATTATTATTATTATTATTATTATTATTATTATTATTATTATTATTATTATTCCAGCAAACCAAGGATGTATGTGCGCTACATCGATGACACCTTCGTCAACGCCGACTCCCAGGAAGAGATAGAGCAGCTGCGACGTGCATTTCATGATCACAGCTACCTTTCCTTTACCATAGAACACTGCCCAGACCGCCGCCTCCCATTCCTCGACGTCCCAATTCCGCACGAACGTGTACACGAAGCCGACGAACCTGGGTATGTGTATGAACGGAGAGAGCGAGTGTCCTGAGAGGTATAAGCAATCCACCATCAGCGCCTTCGTCAGGAGGGCCCTCTCGCACTGCTCTTCCTGGAGCGATACACATAGCGAACTGGAACGAACGGCCCAGGTCCTCGTCGACAACGGACACACTAATCGCGCCGTCGATGCTGTTATAGCAAAGAAAGTTGAAGATTGGTACCTCCAGGAACCCCGCCCCGACATCCCAGAGCCCATCAAGCTTTTTTACAAAGGGCACTTTCACCGAAGGTATAAGGAGGACGAGCAAGCCCTCAAGACCATCATAGAGAGAAACGTCACCCCCACCAATCAGGACAAGACCATTAATTTAATAATATATCATAAAACGAAGAAGACAAGCAGCCTGGTGATGAGGAACAACCCAGCGGCCCCCCTGCAGGATCCCTTGAAGAAGACGAGCATGGTCTACGGATACACGTGCCCCATCCGAGGATGCCTCGGCAAATACATCAGCATGACCACCATGCGATTCTCCAAGAGAATCTTCTGCCATGCCCAAGAAGAAGCCATTTTTAATCACGCCAGGACTGCCCATAACATAAGGATAAAAAGGAGCGATATTATCCCTAATATCGAAATAATTGACCAAACCGCTGATCCCCGGCGTTTACGAATCCTGGAAGCCCTCCATATAGGAAAGGAGAAACCTAACTTGAACATTACCCAAGAAATGTTTCTCCTCCCTACCTCCGCCCGAAGACCGGCAGCGAACGAACACCCAAATATCCAGGAGCACCAACGGGATGATAGGATTCCTGTCGCAGGTAGGACTCCTAACATTCATTCCCCAATGCACTACTTGAGCGCTCGCACGGCTGCATCCCTGCAACCATCGACGAGAGATCCCAGACTTCGCCCCAGACCGGCTCGACCAATGAGAACGCAGTTCTAGGTTTTGAGCCGCTATAAATATCGGCTTGCAGACACCATGTCTTCACTTCTATTATTATTATTATTATTATTATTATTATTATTATTATTATTATTATTATTATTATTATTATTATTATTATTATTATCTCAATTCTTATTATCTTATTCTTATTAGCATGTAGCTGGTATATCAGGTTCCTTAGGTTTATTTCCTCTACCGTGTCGACAGCACACAGGCAGTCATCTAAGAGAGTATACAAGAAATTGAATTAAGATACGTGCTTTACAAGTATTTATAGCAAGCAGGGCGTATACAATCGGTGGGTAGGTCGGTAAGCAAGGATTGTAACTGGTTGTTGGTGGGTGACGAAATCTGTCCCTGAGGCGTTGAGATCTAATGTCCGTTAAAGGAAATGAAAATGCATTTTCTTCAAGTAGGTCTGCAGCAAAGAGGCATTCGCGCACGTGTTGGATGCGCCTGTTCTCATGATGGTTCTAGAATCGGCAGGAGTGTTGTGGAATGTGACACGCGCCGTCTTGTCGTGAGAAACGCCGCGAAATATGATGCAATACTTTGTCGAGATTCTTCTAAGACGTTCTGGTCATCTCGGGAGTCTGTGACGTTCGTGCTCCGCCCCCCGTATAAATACGACTGACGAAGTAGAAGAGATCAGTGAGAGTCACAGATCAGGTCATCAGTGAGAGAGCAGAGATCATCAGAGAGAGATAAGAGAAGAAGAAACAGACGAAGGATCAGAGAGGAAAAGGCGCCCGAGTGTTTGGTCGAATTCTGGTCAAGTCGTCCAGTTAGAGAGTACGACCGAGGTATTTTCGTCGTTGAGCAAGCCTTGAGAGCAGAAACGTTCTACAAGAGGTTTCGAGGAGTTCCTGCCCTTCAAGTAGTCAAGAAGACGTCTACAATTACAGTTCTCCGTTTGCCGGCAGCGCAAAACATGCCAGCAAGTATTTGCATTACCTCTCAGTTTACCCAGTTCACGCATTGTAAGATTTTACTTGTGGTATATAAATAGGAGAAACCATTCTGCATTTATCTTTGTTAGTAATTTTGTAAATAAACCTTTTTTCTGTTAGTGTTTCTTTCTATATTCGTATCCCCAGTTTCAACTGTTGGTGTCGAATTCTTTTTGTTCATCATAATATCGAACCTATTAGCAGACCTCTCGGTGTTCGTGACAGGACGTCGGGTTGCTTTTAAGAAGCAGCTGGCTGTTTTCCATATTTTTGTAATAAATTATGAGGCTAATTTTATCCCCTTCTGCAATTGGGTTGACATTTTCATTTATCATTTTCCTGATAGTCTTTTCATCTGCCAAATATTTATGGTGTATATATTAGGGCTTGTGCCTTGTATGATAAGGCGCCCTATGAGGTAATGTTAGACTTGCGATAATCTATACGCTAAGTCGGTTGGTATTGCACTTCCATCTTCAATGGAGTGTCTGGGGTTTTGTAGATCACTTACGAAGTCGGTATTATCTTTACGACGATGTGTTAAACTCATGGTTCGGTGAGGTTCTTGTAGAAAACACTAAGTATAAAAAATTATATATTCTTCTGAAGTTTTACATGGTGAAGATCAGATATGATTGTACAAGTCTTCTAATAACGATAGCTTGATCGCTTCTGCCAATGATGATGGCTAATCCTATTCCTCTACATGATAAAGCTTAGGTAAAGAGGTACAGGTCTTCTAATGACGATAGCTAACACTGTTCTCCTCGTCTACCATCTTTGTTACAAGTTATGAAGGAATAGACAGTAGTTCGAACATATGAACATACATACCAATGACATAGTTTCATACGAACACACAATCAAATGAGACACGCTACAGATCACGTAGGCCGTTTGAATCATAGGTCGGGGTAGTTGTCTCAAGCAGGGAGCTTGGACTGTTTCAAAACAAATGAATGACCACAGATGACGGCATGTCAACTTAGCCTACATACTTATTGTATACGTCATCTTTAGCGTCTCTAGTCTGATCACATTCCTGCAAGCAATCTGGTTGACCTCTTTAGTTTTAGACTTTTATATATATGGACTAACATTCCATATTTTTATTATGTAAACACTTACATCAGCTCGGTCAGCTACCACCAACCACTGAATATTACTCAAACTTGACTTGCATTTGACTTATAGGAGTGTGATACAGACACTATGTAATATATTATATATATATTATTATATATATATATATATATATTATTGATATTATATATATAGATATATATGATATATATATATATATATATAACATATATTATAAATAAAATATAATATAAGGTAAATAAAAAAAATCATGTAAATAAAACATGTTTTTTTTCAATTGATTCAAGTAATAAAATATAAAAACAATGATATTGGTAAATATGTGATCACATGATATATATAATGATACAGTTTTTCACTTCATCTCTTTAAGATACTTATGCTACAGAAAATACTAATGTACTCTGATAATTGCATAGAATGAAGATTAACATGATAAAAATCATATTTTAACTGATAAAAAAAATTTTGCAATATATGAATTGATAACATTATTAATGTTTATGCTGATTGATTCGTTGATTTTTATGCTAAATGTTATATATCTGATCTCATAATCTTCAATACTAACTCATAAATAACTGCAGATATTGGTAAGAAAAAAGGTAACGGATTGATTATAGGCTACCTGATTTGTTTATACATTGGTATATGGATTCATATAATTATGATTAATATATGTGCACTTTAAATAGATTCCTACTGCGTACACGCAAAAATATATTTAGATTCTGTTATTTATGATCATTTATATAAGAGATTCCTATTGCGTACACGCAAAGATATATTTTGACTCTGTATTTATGATCAATTATATATAGATTCCTAGTGCGTACACAAAAAATATATTCGATTCTGTTATTTATGATCATTTATATATAGGATACATGATAACTTTATATATATAGGATACATGACCGAGGTTATACTACTTCACTTTTAACTAGCGTTCGAACAACTTTTCGTCCATTACACAGTTCCAGCACACCACCTATGCCAATGAAACGGCCTTTTTCAATGGTTAAAACAAGGGGAAAATTTGCCTGGGCGGGTCCAACGTTCTATTTTTGCGCTCATACTTATTCTCTGCATCCTAAGCTACACGATTACGTTCCGCCGATGAATAAAAAAACATCCCCAGCACGAGTCCTTCGCCAGCAAAGTAGAGTTGAATATCCTTCGGGTCGAAATTGTCGGAAGTATGTCCCTTTTGTAGTCGAATTCCGACAGCCGCTGGAGCGTTCCGCATGAAAACGAGATTAACGACGAGATACGGTGTCGGTCGAAGAAGTCCATGAAATTCCTTTCACATTGTAGGCGGTTGTTACTTGACTGTAGTCGTCCGCTGCGACGAACGATTTTTTGAAGTTGCGATGTGAAACTCTCGTACTGCAGGATACTGTAACCAGGTTCCATTAATCAGCCTGCAAGTGAAATTATACTTGTCACAAGGGCAAAGTAAATTCAGACGACATCCAAATACAGGGGAGGGGAGAGAGCCATTTAGACCAGACTTAACCCACATGAATTCGCTGATATTTTGGAATTCAAAAGAGTCCGCTGTACAAACTTTTTTATCCATGGCATTAACAATGAGTGAACCTATCCCAGGTCTATGATGACTTGTAAAAATATGCCATAATTATAAAAAATAAATAGATATCATAGCATCATTACGAATCTCAAAGAAAATTCGATATTACTGGTAGTAAGTTACTAGACAAGAAGTGGAAAACGGAGCTATTTGTAAGATTGCCAGGCAACATAAGAGTCAAAGAGAAGATTAATCATGATCCTATGTGCCCTAACAAAAGTTTCATATTCAATATTCTCGCGCGCATCTTCTGAGGTTAATTTTAAAAACTTTATTAATAGGTAGGAGATGCAACGAAAAAAACCCACTATGTAACTAAATTTCTAAATAAACTTTGGGTTTTTTCAAGAAATTGTGACATTTTCCATGAATGTTTTACTTGAATTTTAATAGGTTAATGTTGCAAGTAAATATTTCACATATATATCTTGATACTTCTAAATGTCTATGAGGTTCAGAAAAATTAATTCATTTTGTTGTTATAGAAATTCTATTTGCTTATTTTGTTATTATTTTTTAAAATGATTGCAACTCCTTAGCTAAAGTTGCATTGCGCACACCGATAGACACTTGTACCTAACGTCTGCCATGCCCATGAGAAGTTCGGGCTCTAGGCCAGTCCTGTTTCTCCAGTCAATCTGCTTTTGCAAGCGCGAGTTGAAGCCTGTGTAAGCAGATTATTGAGGTTAAAAGGAACAAATGCTGATACGGCAATGATGACGTCGTCACTTGGCAGGAGATTGCTCTCAGCCAGCTAAGAGTTACGTTACTTGCTGTAACAAATACGACTTTAGGAAAATTTTTCTGTTTTTTAATACTCGACCACATGAGAAGAATGTCTGAAAAAAAAACAGTACCAAAATTGAACAATATATTAGTTTCATGTTGGAAAAACTGCATAATTGTAATTATGTTAAATTAAATATTCCTTATTCAAACTATATGAAAAGGTTTCCATACAAATTCTATATATTATTAGCCCTGTATAAGATTCATATAGGATTATTTCATAGATAACATTTTCACTTCTAGACTTCCTGACTTTAAAATCTCTTTTATTTTATTTTATTTATTTTATTATTTATTATTATTTTATTTATTTATTTATTTATTTTTTTTTTTTCTCATTGACTACGAATATAAAATCCCAAGGGACAGACAATATGTCAGTAGGTTTTGATATGTGTTTGAACTTTAGCTTATTTGTCATTACTAAAGCGTTAAGTTAGAGTTCAAATCTTTACGCATATATATTTGGATATTTAATTATCTATGGTTACGTTTTGCTTATTGATTTATCGTGATTCCTTTTTTATTATAATTTGTAACCCTTCCGACTTCTTACGGAGTGTTATATTGACTCCACTTGTATCCATATTTATTTTATTTTTTTTTTTTTATATTTATTTATTTATATATATATTGATAAATTAATGGTGGCTGAATATGTGGAAAAGTGTTCTAGCGCGTACCGTATAATAAGGCTACTTGCGGCATTAATTCTATAGATACAGATATAACTGATAAAGGTATTTAAAACCGCGAGAACCGCTATATTCCCAGTTCGGATCCAATATCACGAGTTGTAACTCGTAAGACATTGACACTTCCTATTTAATTATCCGGTATTCTACCAAACCGATTGATTCTGGGTGATAAAATATATTATTGGTTTTCTTAATGGAAAGGAATTCACACCACGTGTTAAGGAGATTATTATTGATTTACACCACCCGAGTCACAGATTATTATGTGTTGAATTCCATATTTATTGATTTAGCACTCATAAATACTCGTAACGCACTCAATTGCGGTTTATTTTTAGTGCTATTAATTCTATATAACGTGTCAAGGAACTATTAACACTAAGAAGTGTTTATTCCCTCTGTCAGACTCGTAATTCTGTTAATAATTCTACGTATATTCTTTCAAGGATTGATTTGGCACAGGATAGGCCCTTAAACTGACAGGTATCTTTGTGTATCCCTTGTTTTTCAAGACACGTGTTTTACAATTAGTTATGTGCTTTTTATACTGTAAGCATTGTAGGCCAGTAAAATAATGACTTGCTTTCAGATGACATAGTAGGGAACCTGGATGACGGAATGCAACCAGTTTATGACGATTGGTATGAAAAAGATTATTACTACTACCTGGTCATTAGTCATCTGCTGTGTTCTTCGGGTTTTTCTCGTCACAGACCTACATATAATATTACATTTGATTACATTATTCTGATACACATACTTTAAATGTACTTTTGCTTTAGGGTTTCTGCTCAAAAGTGTTTATTGTTTTTTGCTTAGCCACTGACCCGTTTCCGTTTCGAAGTGTTTATTGTTTGGTGTTATGTCTGTTGACTCTTGCTTTGTTCAGTTTGTAACAGTTCTGCGCTCCAACCCAGATATTCAATGCTCGCGATCTCTTGGGTTAAGGAATTTTCTTGTTTAGATACGGTTTTAACAATAGGTACGGATGTTTCTATATTTTTTAGTCTAATTAATGGTTCTTTGCGGTATGGTGCGGGATTGCGGGATAATGCGTCAGCTATGATATTTGCTTTCCCAGGTAGATATCTTATCTTGGCTCCAAAGACATGAATGATCATTTGTCACCGAGTTCCTTTTGGACTGTGATTAAAGCCTTTGAAAAAAACTCGGTAAAGGACTCATGTTCAGTAAGGACTTTATCAGGATAGCCATAGATTATGACTTAAAATGTACTAGTGAGTTAAAGATACCTAGCCCTTCCTTGCCTATACTGCATATTTACTTTCAGAGGGCTTTAGTTTACGTGAATAAAAAGCTATAGGGAAGAACTGTTTATCATATTACTGAAGTAGTATCCCTCTTACCCTTGGTCTGAGGCGTCTGTTGCAATAAAAAAAAAATTCCTTATTTAAATCAGGGATTTTTAAAGTTAGGTAAGCTGCATTTTCCGCTTTTAAGATATCGAACGCCTGTTGATGCTTTTCAGACCATAATAAATCTACGCTCTTCTTCGTAAGATCTGTTAAAGGAGCTGTCATGATTGAAGAGTTACATATTTACATACGATTGTAATACCCACTACAGCGCAAAAGTGCTGTATCCCCCTTTTACGTTAATAGGTACCGGAAGTTATGAATAGCCGACGCCTTACCACGGACTACTTTAAGACCTTGACTAGACACATAAAACCTAGATAAACATGTTCGGTTTTAAAAAACTCACATTTAGATATTTTACTCTGAGATTATTTGTCTTTGTCTCTGTAGCATAGCTACTTTATGTGAATGTACTTCTAAGGTATTTAGAAAAGATTATAAGACCATCCATATAGGCATGTAGGGTACTAAAAGTCGCCAAACATATATTATAATTGGGGTGCAACGTAAGCCGGAGGCATACGTAAAAATTGATAATGTCCCCTGAGTGTGCTGAAAACGGTATATGAGGTACAATCACTTAGGTAATGGTATCAGGTAAAAGCCTTTAAGTAAGTCCAAGTTGGTGAAAAAAATTTATTCTAACCTAACAGAGATAAGATGTCGTCGGTACATCGCACTGGAAACTATCGGAAGTCGTTTCCTTGTTTAAGCGACCGTAATCTGCGCAGATACGCCAAGTCCGATCTTTTATGGCATGACGTTTGAGGGAAAAATTATATGGGCTATTTGATTTCCTAATGACTCCTATTACTAAAATTTTTCAACTTCCTCATTTATCTCTATTTTGAAATTTCATTGAGAATCTATATGAAGGTACGTAAATAGCTTTATGTTTGTCCTTAGACCGTGTTTTGTGTTAAATTACATCCGTTTTTTTCCAGAGATCACTCGCCAGTGGAGAAACTTCCTGGTATTCAGGTAAAAGATAAAAAAAAAATTCTGCTGAATCACCTCTGCTTGAATGACTTTACGGATATTACTTTAGATAGATTATCAGAGAGATTCATCCACTACTGGTTGGGCGTGATTAAAAATTAGCAACAATAAAAAATGCGATATTTATAACTTCCGTATCCACGATATGTATACTTTTAGGGCTTTGTTCGCGGAAATCGTTATATTTCAGAGTGTCGGGAAGGATTAAAATTTCATTTCCCAGCAGGTACTTTTTACACGCACTAAGACATTCGAGGGTGCATGCTTCTCGAGATTTTGCGTGCAAAGTGCGACTGCGGTTGTGGGAGAATTCTGTTGGGTCATTTGAACAATTGTTAACGATTTAATGAGACAATGTAATAGTTCCTTTATATAAGTTATTATTTGATTAACTGTCTCATTTTTGTTCAACGGATTTTAATATGTTTGAAGGTTTATAGGATTTCCTTTTGATAAACACGCCTTTATTGCAGGATGTAAGATAATATTTTGTATACCCCTAGATGGATCTTACAATTACACTAGATACAGATCAATGCTTTTTATAACTATAGAGGTATCTGTAAGCGCTCGCTTATCCGGACTTCTCATTAGGGAAGTTCGAACAACAGACGGTGAGTCCGTAAATACAGGATAATACGTGTACTAATGAAATAAATCAAGATATTCTAATTTTTACGGCGCGTACAGTCGGGCTTAATCCACCACTACTTATAATAACTTATGTATTAAAAAAAAAACGAAAACCTGCTCTGATTACTTTATACGGTCGTGTGATGCATAGGGAAATTCCTTTTTAATTTTAAAAAGGTATTTGGGATGTATGATCCAACATCGCTTTTTCCCCACTCTGCTAGAGTCGCTTATTGTGTGGAATTTGCTATGCTTTGAACACTGCCGCAGTTTTTGACTGACCTTGACCGCTTGACTAGGTGACACAGTCACCGAGTTTGCTTGTTTGATTCTGAACGGGCTACTGTTTCTATTTCTTTTTGTAATAATTAGGATCCTTCTCTTTATTACCATCGCAACGTATTGTGTGGTTTTTAGCATTATGTTGCTGGTTACGTATAAAGCAATGAATGACGAACTATTAGGAACTGAGCGATTACTAATAAGACAAGTTATCACTACTGCATTCCATATTAACTGTTTGTACTTCATTCTTTGCTAAAATTTGAAATAGTGAGGGATCCTGGTCAGCGCATTTAGCCTGATGAAAGTTTTTTACAGACATGTTATTCCTTGCAATCCAGCCATATTTTTAAAGTTAAGTTGAGTCATTGAGGTTCGATATTTTATATAACTCAAAAAACTCAAGGCTAAAACTGCGATCGGGACTTGCAAAGGAGCATTTATTGTCATGACCCGAAATAGTGTTACCTCTAATTTATATAGATTTGTATAGTGTTCCACTTGTTTTTTTGTGTGTTTTCTAATCACTACTGGTGCTTAACGACCCTATCCATGCATCTGTATAAATACAGACGTCCACTGCGTAAACGCATATTCACTGTTTAATATGATTTGTTACGTAAGGGATTAATTCATCACCCAAATGATAAAATTAACATAGTATATGATTAGATATTTCAGTAGAACTTCTGGAAACAGACACTCAAAGATAAAAAACTCGCAGTAGCGAAATCTCAATGATGTAGATAATTTCTGTAAAAAAGTAAGATTAAGAAATGTCTCGTAACTTCAGCCACAGGAATAACGAAATTCGACCTGCAAAGGAAACACTCAAAGTTACTCCAAATGAATAAAAAATTGTACTTAGCTTGCTTTTGTGGGAAGTCACGGTGTTCCGATAACGACACACCGGCCTCGGTCCTCCTTCTCTATTTAGCGGACGACCTGGTTTGGCTTCAGTTTCCCCCGTGCGCGTTGTTTCGATGATTCGAGCCCTTGAAAATCCAATGCTGCAGACGCGTTCGGTTTGTTTCTTGAAGTTCCGGAAACGCTCACTAACGATGTTTTCTTGAATGATTCTAATGAGAGACGAAGCTTGCGTTGTCGTAAGAAAAAGACACGTCGGTTTTGTTTCTTGAAGTTATTCACTAAACGATGATACTAAATTGGTTGAAGAATCTGTTGCTTTCGTCGTCGTTGAAGAGTTCTTATTGTTTTCTGAAGTCGCTCACTAACGATGATACTAGGTTGCTTGAAGAATCTGCTGCTTCCGTCGTCGTTGACTTCTTATGATACATGATTTATTATTCTGATTTTTCTTCGTAGGACGTTGTAGAGTTCTTCTGGTACGCTGGCCACCAATATTAGGGCTTGTGCCTTGTATGATAAGGCGCCCTATGAGGTAATGTTAGACTTGCGATAATCTATACGCTAAGTCGGTGGTATTGCACTTCATCTTCAATGGAGTGTCTGGGGTTTTGTAGATCACTTACGAAGTCGGTATTATCTTTACGACGATGTGTTAAACTCATGGTTCGGTGAGGTTCTTGTAGAAAACACTAAGTATAAAAAATTATATATTCTTCTGAAGTTTTACATGGTGAAGATCAGATATGATTGTACAAGTCTTCTAATAACGATAGCTTGATCGCTTCTGCCAATGATGATGGCTAATCCTATTCCTCTACATGATAAAGCTTAGGTAAAGAGGTACAGGTCTTCTAATGACGATAGCTAACACTGTTATCCTCGTCTACCATCTCTGTTACAAGTTATGAAGGAATAGACAGTAGTTCGAACATATGAACATACATACCAATGACATAGTTTCATACGAACACACAATCAAATGAGACACGCTACAGATCACGTAGGCCGTTTGAATCATAGGTCGGGGTAGTTGTCTCAAGCAGGGAGCTTGGACTGTTTCAAAACAAATGAATGACCACAGATGACGGCATGTCAACTTAGCCTACATACTTATTGTATACGTCATCTTTAGCGTCTCTAGTCTGATCACATTCCTGCAAGCAATCTGGTTGACCTCTTTAGTTTTAGACTTTTATATATATGGACTAACATTCCATATTTTTATTATGTAAACACTTACATATAGAGTTTTTATAATATATTTCTATAGCTCCACTTTGGTCGTTGTTGGTTTCTGTCGTGCGTTCCCGGTGCCAGTTATTCATGGAGTCTCGGTTTGACGTTCAACCATAAGATTTGTGAAGTTGTCATTGATGAGCATTTGTGCGGACCTTTAACATTAATTAAAACAGTTAATGAAGAGAGCGATTTCAATGTGCATCAAAATTCAGACACCGCTTTTCTCAACATATTCGCAGCCAATAATATTTTTCCAACTAGAGGACAAATTGAAAATTTGTTTTCGTATAATAATATGAGATTTTCCTTTGATGTTCATTTCAACTGTCAAAGAAATCCTTTCCTTACTATACAGTGAAAAATATTTTGTTCTGCGATTTCTGTTCTGTATTTTTCTGTTTTCTTTGCTTCCTTATGGCTTTGCTTTATGATCTGTAATGAAAAAACACCACAGTGAGAATTTGAAATATATCTGGGAAAAACAATTATAAGCGTGGAACACGCAAATAACTGCTATTTTTAAGGACAATTTAAGTACTTGTATACGAATGACAGAAGACCAGTGTTGTCTTACCCGCTGGTTGTAGCCTTATCTGGCAACACTGCGGGAGGAAATTATATAAAAAAAAGATATATATCTGAGTGTTCTGCTCTTTATTATACGGTAAACAAATACTTTTCCAGTCACATTTCTATGATAACTCTGAAGCCAGTTACTAATGGAAATGCTAATGAGAAGTAGGATGCATACGGTGGAAAATATTAAAAATTGTTTAAAGTGTGCAAACTGTAGGATTTATGAAATTAAAGCTCCTATACTTTTTTGTTTGCTTTTTTATGTTAAACCAGTCATTAATGATGAAATTTTTATAGGTTAACTCTAAAACGAGTTAGAGATGAAAATCTAAGAGCATCTCCACAGTGGCGGCCATCTTGGATTGATGACGTCATACAGCGCCTCTCCCACATTTTCAGCCAAAACACCTGGTAGTACGTTATAGTAGACCATATCAGGAACGTATTCCAGGTCGCCACTCCTTCTCTTCGTTCAAAATCACCTCTCAGCTTCCTTCTCCTTCTTCTTGGAATCGACTTTGAAACTCGAGGATATCGAGAGTCGTCTCTTGGTTCCCTTCCAACGTCATCTTCTTCTAAGCGTCTGGTCTTATTGAGACTCTCATCGGGAGCCTCAAATGGATCCTCAACTCTCCTCCTCACACAGACACTCACTCAAACACCAGATCGCGCCTGCGCAGAAAAGCCCGATCTCTAATAAGGGAAATAATGCGTCATGATATTAAAGATTTATGAAAACATTCTCTGATATTTTAAAATGTGTATGGTATGTATACAAATGGTATACATATCTTACAAGTTCTGTTGCCCTGTTTTCATGTCTGGTACGAACTGTTGTATGTAACAGAAACAAATACATAAAGAAAAAGGTAATTGATGCAAAAATATATCTAAATATACATTCTTTAAAGTAAGAGCTGATAAAAATGCAAAAGAAGAAAAGCAAAAAGAAATGAATACCGACGCTGAAAAAACGACCGAGTGTTCTGAGTTTAGAATGAAATCAGATGTCCTTTTTTGGTCATCGAGATGAATTTGTTCCCCCAAAGATTATTCTGAATGAATTCCGTCTTCCTATTTCGTACCCAGTTCTGTGAGCGATCTTATTCCTTAATTACGGTTTCGTTAAAGAAACCGTAATTTAGGTTATGAAAATAAAGGCAATTCTTTTGTTTTTCCAATAAGACGACTAAGAGCTATGGGACATGGCATCTCTCCTATGTCTTCCAGACACAAAGATGTTGTTGCAACATCTTCGAGGGTAAGGAATTCGTTCATGATTTCATTTTCGTATAACGACCAAAAAAAAAAAAAAAAAAAAAAAAAATTATAAAAAATAATTCCACTAATGTTACAGCGTTATTATCACTTACTGTATCTGTTCCATATACCTTTAATTTTTTTTTTCTTTTTATCGCTCCCCACCCACACATATCACTCTCCACTCCATCTATGTTGTTCCTGATGCTTAGGTTTAATCACAAAATTATTGTGAAGTCACGGGGAATGAGAGTTATGGACTCAAGTCTATACGACAGTAACAAAGTTCATTATGAATCTATGCTTATAGTAAAGGACCTGGCATCTGAAGAGAATAGCTTCTAATAAAAATAAAACGTTCCTGAGAACATTATTTTCAAATCTGGAATTGTAGAACCAAAAGTTTTATTATTTCAAATGTATAGCTATAAAGACATAACTATATTTAGTTTTGAGTGAAAATACTTCCCTTTCTGATTTTAAAGACTGCCACTCAAGAATTTGGAAGATATGCTCTTTACATTATCGTTCACCTCCATCGAAAAATGCATGATAAACAAAGGAAAATGCATGATAAACAAAGGAAAAACATGCGAAACAAAATTGCTTTTGTGAGTCATGTTTGTGAATGAAGTCGCCGACAGCATCCGCCGAATTTTTATTTGGCCCTGAAACGAGGTCATGGAAGCCGGGTCATTTCATTCCAGAGGACTTTCGTCAAGAGAAAGCAAAAGCAGGTTGTTTCTTCTCCAATTTCAAGCAAAGAAAAAATCTTTGTCTTTTCTTTCAGTGAGTTTAATATATAGAATATTGAACAAACTCTCAAAAAAGGTAAACTTTTTTTTTTTTTTTTTATTTCAAGGAAAACTCAGGTATCGAATGAACATGTCAGTTATCACAAACTCAAATAAAAAGGGGAACACGGATCATAACATTTACAATGTACTTATATTTATTCAGTGAGGATTCTAACAGAGGAACGGTGGACGTTTATATCTGTTTCTATATATATATATATATATATATATATATATATATATATATATATATATATATATATATATATATATATACTTCTGTTCATATTCTCTTCCTTCCATCTTACTTTCAACTCTCTCCTAACAATTGATTCATGAAGCAACTGCAAAAGGTTGTCCTCCAATTATACCTTTGAAAACTTTCAACTCTCAATTTCTCTTTCAGTGCTTAATAACTTCAGAAGTACCTTTGGTTTAATTTTACATTTCATTTCATTCTAAATCTTTGCTGTTTCCTCAAGAGGGATATAGGGCTCATCTATCTTGTTGAAGACAATGAGTCTGCCAGTGATTTCTTCCTTCCTCCTACTTACTGTGCTTTAGTTGTGTCATCTCATTTCAGAGGGACTTAGTACATCTCCCAGTCTAGCGTTGATCTTCGTTATCTGCGCATGCGCCACTCCGCGTTTCATCTCCACGGAACGAATCTAAGTATTTAATGTCTCACCAGGAAGATTACGCTTTGAATATAACACTAATTGTCCTTTTGGTTGGTTCCTAGTTGCAGAGTACCCTATTTTTGTTTCATCATTCAAAATTTTACCTTTTAAATATAACGTTAATTGTAAAGCTCGTGGTGCATATACCTGGACTGTTTTTGAATAAGCGATACATACAAGTAGTACATACCGAAGTATGCCAATTGACTGATATTTTTTTTATCATTAATTTCAAGACATCTGTCAGACAGTATTCTTTTTTTCTTACTGAAATTATATATATTTTCCTTGCTTCTCTAATCATGAGATTTCAATACTTCATTGTAATTTTTCAGTGATTATTTTCCTTTTGCAGCCGTAGCGATAATCTTCTGCAGCAGATTCAAGAACCTTATTAACAAAATAATATTTTGCTGTGCATCTCTTTACTGCACGTTTTTAACTTTCTGTGAAATTGCCTTAGAATATAAAACTGTTAAGCAATGGGAGAATTTCCTGTATTGCATCCGAATATAACGTATTATTTCGTTGTGTCATTGCTGATCGTTTGTACAGACGATTGTTTTATAACGTGACAAATCTGTACTACGAATAACTATCAGCTTTTAGAGTCATTTGACCTTATGACATGACATGACATGACCGTGGGGTTGGTATGTTGACAGACATCATGCGGAAGGATTATGTGATACTGTGGGGTGTCTAAAATTCTTCTTTGAATAAACACTGAAATGTGTGACAGCTGCCCCTTCCTTCACCGAAGGGACCTAACTGAAAACGAACAAGAATATATCTGCATCTATTTCCTTCCTCTAACTAGAACTCCAAAATTCGGATAAAAGCTTCTTCAGGAATTTAAACAATCTCTTTGACATTTGTGCCTTTTACACCCATGAACAGGGACGGGTGATTAGTATTTAGTTATACCTGGAATCACGATAAAAAAAATGAATATTGAACAAATAAAGCCCACGGAAAGACTTAGTAAAATAATTGACTCATTTTGATTAATAACAGTCACAGTAACATTGGTCATCGAAGTAAAGAAAAAAAAAAAGCAGCCAAACACGGGCAAAGACTAAATACTTCAAACATACTTCCGTTTGCGCAGTGCGTATCAATCTTAGCGCGTTAACAGTACAGCGCTCATCGATAAGCTTATCAATGAACATCACTAGAGTAAACCCCTTAATGCAAGTCGAGTTGTTTGGGACTGAGTGCTAATGAATTTTGTTTGTAGAAGCATTCATCCAGGAAAGGTTAAATTAGAGCGTTCCTGCATCAACCGACGAATTAATGTAAATAATATTACATTCATTCATTTGTAGGTTTGCTCATGAATCTGTAAAGTGTTCGCTTTTGTGAATATTCTATTATTATTATTATTATTATTATTATTATTATATTATTATTATTATTATTATTCAGAATGGGGAATAAGATTCACATGTAATTAGGTAAATAAAGGTCGTCAGGACGATTATGGAACTATTACACGGTCATTGAAGTTCTTTTTGCATAACTGTCATTCCGGAACTTGCAAAACAATGATAATGATTAAGTTGACACCTTTGACATTAAATGATATATTTATGCTGGGAATATTATAATAATAATGTATGATATGCTTTCCTTTGTTGTATGAAAATATCAGTTCAACAAAAAACATAAAATAATGAAAAAACCTATTTGTGTGGTGCGGAAAGACATATCAGGTTTTCTTATTTATCGTCTCGTAGAAATGTCTTATATTCTTTTATCATAAAGTGTATGAAATAGGGAAACATTCTGTCCCAGTTTAATGTATACCGGCGCTGTAGATGCAGCCATCTTTTTCTCATTGCGTCAATTTTATTAACTTAGGCAAACACGGTGAATTTTAAAATAGGGAGGCAAAACAAAAAAAAGAAAAGTTTATTGAATTCACATTTCAAACGGGATAAGGTAGAAGAAATGTTACCTCTAGAACTGAGCTGAAAGCGAGAGGAAAGGGAAGCGCCTGCCCTCGTTCTGTCTGTGTTTTTCTCAACAGTTTTCCGATGATACGTGAATTCTCCAAAGTTCTGGTCGTCTTGGACCTAGTTTATGTGTGCGTTAGTGTGTATGTGTGGGTGCGTGTGTGTGTTCGAGAGAGAGAGAGAGAGAGAGAGCGAGAGAGCCTGGGATAAAAGAGATGCAGCGATTTACACAGACTTAAGCCTCTTGTGTGTCAGTAGTGCCAGAGACTGAGAGAAAAGGGGTTTAAATTGGATTAGACAAAAAAGTACTTAAGATAAAGGCCATGTCTCGATTGGTGATAATCAAATGACTTCATAGTGGTGTGGTTATTTTAAGTTTCGTGAATAATCTTCGATAGAAAGTTTCTGTATAGTTGAATCTTAAATTATCAGTATCAAAGGAAAGGTAAATGAAAATGAATAATACTTTCAGTAAGGATGTGCTGACAGACAGAAAGACAGAGGGGAGTGGCTGTTGGGAGAGACTTGTTCACCTCATACAACTTTCTGATTTTGCATGCACATGCATCAGCCAGTTCTAGGAAGATTCTGATGTGAAGACGCAGCGAAGTCCTTTATGATATCTTCTTGGAAGTTGAGTTTGCAGTCTGCAAAGCTTCGGAGCATGAAAGACCTTGGGTATAGAAGGGCACTTCCGGGAAAAATGTGGAATAAGGATGAAAAAGGATAGGGGGTGATAAAAAAAAACTGATATGTAACAGAGATGCTAAGAAATGCAGAAGACGCTCAAAGCAACTCACTTTTAAAAAAGAAAAAAAAAATAACTTGAAGACAGAGATGGTTTCAGGATGATTATACTCTAACGCCTCAGAGACTCCTTTGCTTCATGGAAGTATTCCAGTGACATTTTGACTTTCGCTTTCCCCCTTTCCCTTTGCAAGTGAAGCAAGAGGGAATATCTAAAGATGGCCTCTTTCGATTGCACCGCACGTCACTTTCTCTTGATTTCATCCATGCTTTATAAAATCTTGAACAGTTATTTTGCAATCACCAAAAGTAATACATCTCTTGTCCCTTTTTCATCTATATTTATTTTTATTTATTTTTGCCCGTTTATCTCCACAAGAACTCAACAGTTTTTCTTTTTATTTTCGTAAACAAAAATATTTCAGTTTTCCAGACGTCCATTAGACTTATATTTGATTTAAGCGAGGAAAATATTTTAATTCGTTGATCACTTATTGCGTCAGTGTTTTTAGGAAGTATTCTATGCAAGTTTAGAATTTTGTACTTCCCCATGGCATCAATCCAAAATGACTCTTCGGTTCACACCCAGTATCTACAGAAATGGGATTGGTCGACGTCCAAATGATCTAGCAAAGGCTTTTAAAGATCAAGATATTGATAAGGACGTTTTGTTACAAAATCTGGCACTCATCAGTTAAATAGGAAGTCAAAATTCAATATTCACAAGAGAGGTGTCTCCATTTCAAAAGTCATTAGCAAAAAATATTGTTGATAATAAGTATTAATCACCTGACGCAGTTACTCCTATTGCCGTTTCAAGTTTTGTATTCCATTAGCTTTATCATAATTCAAAAAATAAACCCTTGATCATGTGAAATAAGCCTACAAGGGCCATTGACTTGAAATTCAAGCTTCCAAAGTTTATGGTGTCAAGTTGAAAAAAGTTACAGAGGATAATAGGAAATACAAATAGAAGAAATCAGTTACTAGGAGAGACAAAATGATAAATATAAGAATATAAATAAATTATCAAAATATAAGGGAAATTGTTTTAGGGCAGTAATGCAGTACATATTCTCTTAACCTCTTAATTTTATTTTATTCTTGATTAGAATAAAATCCATACCCAGGAGTTACTGCAATATTTACTCCATGAAGATTTCAACTTCGGTGACACAAAAAATGCTGTCCAAATATACTATGACTTAAATTGAACATATCAAAGTTGCAATTTCATGGAATCCTTATGATAGTTTCAGTATCTCGGAGAGCAGATATGTCTTCATAAGAAACCATTACCTGAAGGTATTCAAGTTCCCCACTTAATTATACATTTTCCATTCATGTTAAAACCATTTTATGGAGAAGGAGACAGAAATACGAAGGAGAGTTAAAAACTAAGGTTGTGAATATGCTTCTGACATAAATCTACTCATAAATCTTGTCCAGTACATGAAAATATGAAGCAAATCATCGGCAATGAAAAAGGCAAGTTAACCTCATTTTAGCTCTTTTTCCTTAAAACAAAATTTCAAATTATTTTAAGATACCCATCTCTCTCTCTCTCTCTCTCTCTCTCTCTCTCTCTCTCTCTCTCTCTCTCTCTCTCTCTCTCTCTCTCTCGAATGCAAGCATCAGGTCCAAGATACAGTGCAAGGAACAAGCACTGTATATACGATGCCAGGGGATGGTGCAGATACGGAGATAAATGCAGATAGATACACAAAATGAATAATAATGAAGTAATATCAAATATATTTGAAAATTTGGATTTTTTTTAATGTCAAACTTTCTGGAAATGAAGAAAAGAACAACATACCAGAACAGGAAAGAAAAATGGGAAAATCCTTATTATCACCCATATTAAATGATGGGGATAACACACAAACCATCATAGTAATGAATGTGCAGGGTTTAGTTACAAGTAACTAAAAAAGAAAAATATAGTTCTTTAGGGAACTAACCCAAACTGAAAAAAAATAGATATAATGAATACAAGTGATACCTGGTATTCCCAAGAGACTGGTAATGACGATCTAATAAAGGGGTTCCAAACTTATAGATCACATAGAAAAAATAAGAATCAAGGGGAAACGCTATATATGGGAGAGGCATAGAACAAGGAAAAATATATGAGATTTATAGTAACTCAAAATATGAATTAATAGCAGTAGAATTTGAATCTGAAAAATTAAGAAAAATTGTAATATATAGACCCCTAATACTAAAGAGTTTGACACAGTCATAGAAAAATTGGATGATATATGTAGAAATCACAAAGACGGAATATACTCCTATCTGGAGACTAACTTTCCTTTCGTAGATTGGAAAGAACAAATAGGAGATTGTGGTTGTATTTATGCATATAAAAAAAGAGAGTAATAGTAGTGCAGAAGATAAGAGGCAATTCGAAAAGCTAATAGATATGCTACTAGAACACAACATTCAACAAATAAATCACCTGCCAACAAGAAAGGAATTATGTTAAAGAAATAATAGTTTATAATGCGAGTAATTCAGACCTTAATGTCATGGAATAAACAGTGCATTTTAAAGCAAGTGAAAGCAGAGATAATCAAGAGATGAAAAAGTGGGAAGGATATGGAAAATACAATTTCTATAGTAAGAATATAAAGTGGTCAGAAATAAATGAAGAATCAAACAAAGATTGGGATAACATATTCGTAAGTAATGATATACAAATAAATATGGAATTATTTACCTGTATATCATTACTTACTTTACTTACTGTACAGAAAGTGGAAAAAAGTTCTTGCAAAAGAAAAAAATGCATGGAAAGTGATGGAACTAAGAAGTAAGATAGAAAATGTAAAACCCCAAACTATTGTACTCATATGGGAAAAAGATGAATAAAAAAATAATAAAAATAGGCCCTCTTAGAAATGAAGGGAGATCTACGAATGAAAAAAAGGTAATATGAAACATATTAGCAGAAAGATATAAGAGAGAGTTTACCCCTAGACTTGATAATGAATATAATGATACACAAATAAGGAATGAAAATAGTGAATATTTATCAGACATAGATATTAATGAAGCCAATATTGTGCAGGAAATTAATTAAATTAGAAATGGATCAGCAGCTGGACAAGATGGTGTCCCTGCCATTTTGTTAAAGAAAGAAGTTCATTCTATAGCAAAGCTGCTTGCAATATTATTAAGACAAAGTGTAGATACAGGCAAGATTTATGATGAGCATAAATTAGCATATATTACCCCTACTTTCAAAAGTAGATCAAGACTAGATGTAAGTAATTATAGGCCTGTGAGTCTAACATCACATATTATGAAATTGTATGAAAGGGTACTGAAGAAAAATGTTATAAAACATTTAATAACAAATAATTTGTTTAATATAGGAGAACATGGTTTTGTACCTGGAAAAAGTACACAAACCCAACTGTAACTCCACCGTGAGAAACGTGTATAAAAATATTATAAATGGAAAAGAAACAGGTGTGGTTTATCTAGACTTTGCAAAAGCTTTTGACAAGTTAGCCCATAACATATTAGTGAAGAAAATTAGAAAATATAATATAGTAGACAAAGAAGGAAGATGGATAAAAGAATTATTACACAACAGAAAACAGATAGTTATTGAAAACGATGAGAAATCAGATGAAGCTAAGGTAATATCCGGTGTGCAACAAGGTATGGTGTTAGCTGCATTGCTGTTTGTTATGATTGCAGACATAGTTAGTAGTTTCCCCGATGACCCAAGAATAAGTAGAGAAATTACTTGTGATGAAGATAGGAACTTGCTACAAAGAGACTTTAACAAAGTATATGAATGGGCAGAAGTAAATAGGATGGTATTTAACTCTGAGAATCAATAAATTATGGAGATAAAGAAGGAAAGCTATATGCATATAGGAGACCTAATAACGAGACAATCACTAATAAGAAACAGTTAAAGACCTTGGTGTGATGTTGAATAGGAACATGTTATGCAATGATCAAATAGCAAATCTATTGGCAAAATGCAAAGCAAAAATGGGAATGTTGTTACAGTACTTCAAAACAAGAAAAGCTGAACTCATGGTTATGCTTTATAAAACACATGTACACAGTCCACTTGAATATTGCAATATGATATGGTACCCACACTAACAAAAGGATATTGCACAAATAGAGAGTGTACAAAGGTCCTTTACAGCTAGAATAGAAGAAGTTAAGGATCTTGACTACTGGGAAAGACTATAATTTCTAAAATTATATAGTCTAGAAAGGAGAAGAGAACGCTACATGATAATACAGGCATGGAAACAGATAGAAGGAATTGACAAAAACATCATGGAGCAAAAAATATCAGAAACAGCAAGCAGAGGTAGATTAATAGTGCCAAATGCTATACCAGGAAAACTAAGGAAAGCACACAGGACATCGACAATGCAACGTCTGTTCAATGCGTTGCCAGCTCATCTGAGGAATATATCAGGAGTGAACATAGTTGTGTTTAAGAATAAGCTAGACAAATATCTAAACTGCATCCCAGACCATCCAGATCGGAAGATGCAAAATATACCAGAAGATGCATTAGCAATTCTCTAGTAGATATATTAGAGGTGCCTCACACTGAGGGCCCTGGGGCAACCCGAACAAGATGTAAGGTCTGTAAAGTAAGGTCTCTCTCTCTCTCTCTCTCTCTCTCTCTCTCTCTCTCTCTCTCTCAACTTAAGGATTGAAATGGCCTGAATGCTTGTTAAATACGCTAAGATATGAGGAATAACAGCATTGAATTTCCAAAGTTAGACTTTGGTTGGAACTTCCAGTAAGTGAAATTATTCCGATCTTTAAGTCATTGTACTATAGTTTTTTTTTTTTTTTTTTAATAATCTTGGTCCTTTTCATAGGCATGAATGTATGTATTCTCTCGTCCCATTCAATTAGGCAGCTATGCAAAATCACGTCGTTCATTCTATTTCCTTGAAAATAATCGATAATACTAATGGCCACAGATTTCCATATATCATGGATAACAAAGGCCCAGCCTCAAAAAAGAAAGAAAAAACATTCCTTTCTATGATCTTTTCTCGTCAAAGTCCTCGACTGAGCAAAGGCTGGAAAAATAGTTCAGTATCGCTGGAATTTGAGGGTTTTGCTTAATAAAAGTAATTGATAGGTAACATAAAAGGTTAAATAGTAACCAATCTCCTGCAATTACATATACGAAGGACTCCTATTTCGTAGAAACTGGCTAAAGGGAGGGATTGTAGGAAAGGAGGAAGGTCTAATCGCTTTATCCTTTTTTCCCGTTCATGCAAAGAAGTTCTCTGGAGAAAGGAAAAAGGAAACTATACCATAAACACTTTTGTTGTGTTAAAAAAAACGTTTTTCTCAATACTCCCCTTAGCTCATTACTGTCTCAAGCATACTTTATTAAAAGTAATGGCTACTTCAGCAGCGTTACACTTGTAGAGATTCTTCTCTATTTTGCGAATAGCGGCTTTTTCAGTGCTACTTAAACAGGCTAGTAGAGCGCCTATAGAGGTCATGGTAAAATACAGGGTCAAAAATAGGTGTATATTTGAATTTTACAGATAAAACTATGATACCATAGTCATCAAAGTCATTAACGATTTTCTCTCTCTCTCTCTCTCTCTCTCTCTCTCTCTCTCTCTCTCTCTCTCTCTCTCTCTTCTTAAAGCGAGCTTTCGTCTGGAGCTGCCAGACATCCTCGGGCTGGGAAGCTGAGGGTGGACTGATCTTGGTGCGGTGTCCGTCCTCCTTATATCTGTGGTTGACAGCAGGGGGTCTGCCCCATGCTTGTCTCCTATTGGCTGGTGGCGGTGAGTCTTGTTTTCATTGGCTGCCTGAGCCAGGTCTCAAGCCACTTTCTTCGGGCCGATGGTTGCGTTGCAGCATATCCTGCAGCCGCCTGGACCTCCTAAGCGGCGCTGTAACATTGATGGGCGTTGCGCTACGCTGTGGGGGGACGTCACGGCTACTTTGATTTCCATCGGCTGCAGGAGTACCTCGTTCGGGGCGTGTCATCCATAGAGTTGTCATGATCGGTGGTGTCATTGTTGGTGGCAGGTCTTCTCATACTCGTAGGGAGGAGAAATTCTTCCTGCGTCGTATTCAGAGATAGGTTTTATTTGCTGGATGAGTAGCGCCTCCAGCAGGCGCAACCGACGGGCATCAGGGGCCTTCCTGATGATCTTCGTGTTCTTTATGATGACATCTCGGGAGATGGCCTCGTGATGTTTGGTGCGGGCGTGATTCTTTATAGCCCCCTCTTGGGCGTGGCACGAGAGTCTCTTCGACAGTCGCATGGTAGTCATACCTACGTAGGCGCCGCTGCATTCGCGGACTGGGCATGTATATTGGTACACTACATGCGTCTGCTTCAGGGGTTCTCGTACCTGTGGAGAGGGGTTATTTTTCATAATAAGATCGCGCGTCCTCCGATTCTGGTAATATATGATTAGGTCGATATTCTTGGTGTCGTCAGTCGGGGATACATTATCGGAAATAATTTTCTTAATGGCGTCCTCTTCTTCACGGTAATGGGAACTCATGAAGGCTTTGTAGTACAGCTTGATATTATCCTGGGGGCGGGGCTGCGGGCTCTCACTACCGTACCATTTCTCCAGGGCTGTGCGGACTTCCTTGCTGATTAATTTATTTGAGTACCCATTATTCACAAGTACTTGGGAGGCGCGGTCGAGTTCCTGGTGAGTGTCCTGCCAGGTTGAGCAGTGGGAGAGGGCCCTCCTGACGAAGGCCCTGACGGTGGTGCTTTTGAATCTGGCGGGGCACTCGCTGTCTCCGTTGAGGCAAAGTCCTAAATTGGTTTTCTTTGTGTAGACTGAAGTACGGAGACCGTCTTCCGTCTTGCTTACAAGGACGTCGAGGAAGGGGAGCCACAGTGTTATGTTCTGAAAGCCTCGATGTGTATGTAAACACTCGAGTCCCCTGGAATTCTACAGAACAGCATTTACTCCTCTTTGCTGGAAAAAAAAAACTGGCACCATTTATCACGAAACTATGATGAAGAGACTTAAGCACCAGAGGAACACTTCAAAATCATTATATCTGGCTCAATATAAGTAAATACTTCAAGAAACTGGGGTTCAACCCTAAAGTGTATCGTGATCAGGGACGAAATCTTTTGATAGCCTTGATACGGCAAGGATGAGTTCCCCTGAAAGCCATGGCTAATATTCTGATTGCGATGGTGTCCCATTGGTATACTGAGCTCCTAATCCACATTTCAAAGACTGCCTCACATTCCTACATTTCACAAATTCTGAAACTAACGAAGGTCCACATTGTCATGCACGACTCACAAGAAATGCCATATTCGAGGGGCACATTTCTTATGTAAGAACCATAACTTGGCATAAGTTCGATTAACAAATAAGTCTTAGGTTATACGTTGAGTTTGCTTCGGCTATGTATTGGGAGACTAAATTGAATTTCATATTCATTGCAATGCAATTTAATCTTTGTGTGATATTAGTAGTACGATGAATATTGAGTAAACTTTTCAACGCTTTTAATTTTTGAACTATAGTTTAGTAAACTTGAAATATAATAATACTGTAATAGGAATTAATACATTATACATCCAGATCCTACGGCTCTAGATTACAGATCACAAGGAGCAAAGTTTGAATGGACTGAAACCAGCATTTTTCTGTAGAGCTCAAAATGACACTGGCTCAAGGGTATTGTTTCCCTGAAGCAAGGGGCTGCAATCACACTGGTTTTTCTCTTTCCGTTATGATTATTTAGTGTAGAATGATGCGAAAAATTTTACGTGAGAAACTTTTTCATTTTCCATTCTAAAACTGGCGTTTTCTTTGAATTGATTTGACGGGCAATCGCATATAATTCGTACTTATGGGGAACATTTAAACCGAAATAAAATGGTTTGTACTGGAGTGCAGGAACAATAAAACCCATTTGACAATGCATAAAGATTTTTTTTGCTGAACAAGATTCATAGAGGGTCTTTGAAATTCATTGTCATAAAAAATTCAGAGTAAAATATTACAAAATAGGAACTGATGATTTGCACGGAATCATTATCCAAAGAGTCATTATCTATTCACTTACTAACTTAGTAAACTACTTTAGCAAAATATTTTATTTGCAGAGAGAGAGAGAGAAGAGAGAAGAGTTTTATGCGAGAGAGAGAGAGAGAGAGAGAGAGAGGATTCTCATAAACTGACAATATGATGAAATATATAGAACGATATAGAAAATTTGTATCCGGGGTTCGCAAATACAAGAAAATAAAAGGATATTAAGGTAAATATTTGGTTTCCAAAGACGGTGAGAGGGCTTTTGTCTCATATCTTAAATCCAGGTTTACGTAAAGGATCTAGTAATCGAATACATGGAATGGTGAATGAGGCAGTGACCAGTAAGAGCGAAGCAGAATTCCAACTTCCAGGAAGAGATTAAACGGATATTAGTGGGGAGAAGGGAACAGCCGATAACTGCGGGATATTAAGATGCCATTAGTTGGAACTGGGATTGTGAAGTGATATTGAACGGAATAAGGAGGTTCATCACTGAAGGAGAAAATTGATTTTGACTACTATATGCAATGATATAGAGTGTAGCAAGTCTGGTGATATATATATATATATATATATATATATATATATATATATATATATATATATATATATATATATATATATATATATATATCTATATATATATATATAATATATATTATAATATATATATATATTAATTAATTATATATATATATATTATATAGATTATATTTATATATATATATATATATATATTATATATATATATATATATATATATATATATATATAATATACATACATGGCACTTTAAATGAGTTTCCACGCTCAATACTAAATATTATGGTCTTCTTTTCTTTCATCCTCGCCTGCGAATCGAACTCGTGTCCTCTGAAAAGTAGTCGAGTAAGCTACCATCAATGTATACTTTGTATTTGTGTACTTTTTTTCTCCTTTCATCTCTCTCTCTCTCTCTCTCTCTCTCTCTCACTCTCTCTCTCTCTCTCTCTCTTCTCTCCTCTCTCTCTCTCACACACACACACACACACTCACTCAAACACATACATAAGCACACACAATTGCGTAACAAGTCTCCGTTAAATAAAAACAATCCATGAATATGTTATCAATAATTTTGTAACGAAAATAAAAAAAGTAAATGACTAAGTAATTGACAACATTGAAAGCCATAGGCCAAGCAGAAATAGCTGCCTTTCGTAATGTGGACGATCATGATTTCTCTGATTTGTTTCGTTTATTGTCTACCTGATGACAGATGCATTTGATTCATTGATCAACGTGCTTGATATTCATAACCAGAGAATTTAATGAAATTCGTCATGCAAATGTGTCTTTGAATTGGAGATAAATATTTGCCCAAAGAGTATTTGATTGTGATTAAAATACTGTCCTCTGCTCATAAATATTATAGCACAGTTGATGAAATTAATCTGCAATATATTGCCTTACTAATGATAGGTAGACAGGCACTTAGAGAGAGAGAGAGAGAGAGAGAGAGAGAGAGAGAGAGAGAGAGAGAGAGAGAGAGAGAGAGAATTTATTACTTAGAAAACATAGTGGTTTAAATGCTGCTAAGAAACTTCGTTTAATATTTCTTGTAGCTTACGTTAATTAGAATAAGAATAAAAATAACCACAACAAAAACAGTATAAACGATTGACGTGCAATTACAGAAAGTAAGAGAGACTTTCCAGTAAAAGCAATATTTTGTTTTCTTTTTCCAGTGAGCTTCAAGGGGTCCTAATGCACAAAGGAAAAGTAGGAAGGCATTCAGTAGTAACATATCACTCCGTCAGGCCTACTTGTGCCGAATAAAAATACGCACTGACACTCTTGTCGCTGAACTCTGTTAAGACGAAGCATTTGGTTAAACTGACAAACGGACCTACAGGTTCTTGGCAATGAACTTCATTTTGAGTGAGTAGTGTCAGCCGAGTGGAGTTGTCTGTAGTCTTTTGGTGGTAAAAGGCAAAAAGGATCTGTCATCCAGAATGCAAACAGCAGGTTTTTACCGCCTTTACAGACACCTTCCCAATAGATCATTTTTCTTTGATTCAACAGTCATCCACTAATTCATAAATACATTACCTAAATTTTTGTATATTGTTAAGTTCTCGATATAATATCGCATTTCACATCACGATTAACCATCTTCAAAAGCAATTTTGAAATCTTTTGTTTATTGAATTTCGGCCTTTATGAAGGGTTCGATTGCCACTTGAAATAGCAACGTCATTTAAAACCTACAGAAATGACAATTTTAATTATTGGACGATGGCAATTTCAGTGCCATACCTCTAGTGCTACGAAACTGCCGTCACCCCGTACAAAGGTTCTAGTCAGTTTTTGGTCTGTCTAGAAACTATGGTCCAGTTCTTTCATTGTGTCGCATTAACATATCTCAATCAGTTCATAATAAAAAAAAAAATAATAATAACAAATAAATAAAAAATAAATGAGAAATAAAAAAAAAAATAATTACAAAGTAATTCATTATGGGCTGGAAACAACACGAAGATTTTGAGACATTTAGGATTAAACTGGCTTTCTAAAAATAAAATTTCAGAGAGTTTCTGCTCACCGGGTTTCTTTTACATCATGAGGATTTTGAATAAAATTCAAAATAATTATTTCTCGTCTGTGTTAAACGTTTTAAAAATATATATAAAAAAGTAGGTTTCATAAAGCTCATATTACTCAAAACTGCTAAATATAGCTGAGAAAAAGACGTTCACTGACCTCGTCCATTGCGAGCTCATTAAGAACAAAGTAATTTCGTTAGCTATTTCCATAAAGTTCATTACTGCTTTTTATAATTCCCTTGGTCCTCAGAGACCACTCTTTTTTTTATTCCATTAGCAATAGGAGAGAGAGAGAGAGAGAGAGAGAGAGAGAGAGAGAGAGAGAGAGAGAGAGAGAGAGAGAGAGAGAAGAGAGAGAGAGAGTCATCATACAAAACGAACAGTTCCATGTCTTTTATATGCGGAGGGAGTGAATCCTGCTACTTGTTGTTGTGTGTGTGTGTGTGTGTTCATAACGAAGTATATATGTGAATATCATGTTACAATACTTTTACAATATTAAACTCTCGTGAAATGAAGTCTATAACTCCTCCCAAAACCTTGAGACCGAAGGGCAATCTTTCCCTTTCAGAGATTCAAATGTCGATCGTTGTTGAGAATATTCAAACAAACAAGAACATTTTCACCTTTCTGTCGAACCTATAGTAACCATGACCTGAAGAGAGAAAGAGAGGGGGAATAGACCCCTAAAGACTTTACTATCACTATTATGTAGCATCGTCTTCTTCCTCTCTCCTGACACTTCCCATTTCACTCCTCTCCGCCAAGCGTTGTGGAGAGGATTTATTGGAATGCCTCAAAGGAAGAAGGACTCGAGTCTTGTCTCAACAGAAATCCTGCGGATGCGGATATAGATTTCGTACACCGAAACTCCACAATTTGTTTATATTTATTATTAATATTGTTCATATTTTTACAATTTCAGGCCAACTGCAAGTCATCTTTTTTTTCTTTTTTCTTTTTTCTTTTTTACAAATGCTTTTTTTTTTTTATCCTTTCTGTTGTGTTATAAATAAGTTCATTTCCGGAACTTATTTATAAGGTTGGCATGATTTTTGGATCCTGCTCATATTTTCGAGCTGTCCATCAGTAACGATCGTTACCACAGCTGTTAGCATATCCATCATCTCCCAATCCCTGTTATTCGGTGAATAAAATAATGACCAATAGGATCACTGATGGTTTAGTTAAATAGGTTAGAAATATTCATTATAGCATTTTTTTTTTTTTTTTACAATTTACAAACTAAATCGATCAGTATAACCTAAGCATGAGGGATTTCGCTATTGATGGCACTATAGTAATCTTCCATCCCTCTTAAATCGTTAACATGTATACACATAAATTGTGGTGAAAGTTGTAGATAAATTTCGCAGCAGGAAAAAAAAAAGTTAAGCTAAAAATGCAGTTGCTAGCGAGAGATCTGTTTTGTTCAAGCACTAACAATGAAGTTGATGACAGAGGATGTACTATTTATTGCTCGTTGGCAGTTCCCATTATCAGTTCTATGCATTATTCCTTAAGCCCCCGTGTCACTGATGCTCATTCCTGCTTACGGAGAGGCTTTAGGAGTATTGGTAAGGACATTGGGAAATGTCCCTCTTTCAGAGTAGAGCCATTACACATATTTAGCTTGACAAATAGAGCAATCAATTAGACTGAAAAATCTGCAGAATCAAAAGTATGAACGAAAATATGGATACAAGTTTGGTTATTTTTGGTTGATTTTATTATTTAATAATTCAAATTCTTGATGACTTAAGGAGTTACTCCGGTAAACAAGTTATTATCAAGCAGTGAATGACAGGAGTTACATTAGTGAAATATATAGTGGTAAATATGTCCTTAGGTGATAACTGGCGTCATCGCTAAGCCGACGTTGGTTCTGTTAATTGTCTTAATTTATTTCATCGTTGCCTAAAGGAAGATATTGTCTATATGGTCAGAGTCTCAGGGTCCATTGGAAAGGTTGATCCTATTATCTTGTTGTTTTATCAGTGAAGATTCTACCATCTGATATTTGCATCGACAGCTGCTCTGTATAAAGTTCAGGATAAGTTCCAATCCATGGTATAGTTCATGCTATTTATATGATGAAAAAATTCCGCCCAACTATGTTGTCCATATCTAACTGATCATTTACGATGAGTTAATCTTCCAGAAGACAAAGATTTATTTTTATTTTTTCATCTTTTTTGTAGAAATCCTAATTACCAAAAAATTTTATATGTGGTTTCCCAAGATTACTAGACTTCATAGCTTTTTATGTTGACGTAGTATCTTTGAGGATGAAAGCAAGCTTAGTAATACAAGTTTCCTGTTCCAAGAGTGGCATATCTGCAGACTGCAGTAACTACAGGCTAATTTCCATTCTCCCTGGAACTATTTTTAAGCCACTTATAAGTAGGTGGAATCTAAAGGATTATTAGCAGATATTCAAATGCATATAGGATACAGCCAGGTACTGGTGATGCTCTTAAGACTTGTCATCATTTACCATTTACAAGGGAAACCATAATAAGGATTTTAAGTGCAGCAACTGAATTGGAACAGCCACCCCCATACACAAACGGCATTTTCCCAAGCAGGCAAACAATGGAAAGAAACGACAGAAGAAAACTGAACCACCAGGGGGAATATGCTTCTTCCATTGGAAATTTGGAGTAAAAGCCAGAAAATGTGATAAAAGCTGCATGTTCTAAAAAAAAAAAAAAAAAAAAATAACAGCACATGCTTTCTTTCCACTGCCTTTACTCCAGATTCAAATGCAAGGGCTCCACTCGTTTCTTCATCAGGGATGAAAGGTCGAACACAGATTCCTCGTCACCAAATCATTTGTGCCAACCAGCCCACACAAACAATTCAACCTCACCCCATCCACTAACCTCCATATACCACTGCCATTGGAGCATCAGTCAAGATGTATGGGAAGAGGAATATGAATGCGCCATTCAATGGGAAAGACGACAGTTGGACCTTCATTACAGCAGACATTGCACAACTTTTTTTAGGAGCAAACTTAAAAAATCACACAATCTGCTATTGGATGGAGCATCAGAACAACTGACCAGGAACTCAGCTCCTGCATCATCGCCTCAACAGCTGTGCAAACAACCCACCACCACATCATCATCATAAAAGCAGGGACAACAAACAGGTCCCATCATAGCAGATATCCCACCGCCAGAGATACGCTGACTTCTACAAAGCAACCTCCAGCAAACTCAGTAGATTGTACTCTGACCTCTGTTTTGCTCGCCTCGTGCCAGATGCTTCATTTCTGCTTGCAAGAGTTATTGACCTGTCTGTTTGTTGTTTGAATAAAGTAGTAAGTTTTGAACAGTGTATATTACTCACTCGTGCCTCTGCACAACCTCATAACAAATGAGGAATAAATATAGATCAGGAATATGTCTGTTCAGTGTCAAATATTGAATTTCCATCGGTTGTTACTAGGATTCATGAAGAAATACCTCTACACAAATGGATATTGTACAATTAACCCCCTTAGAGGGGTAATGCAGTTAGTACATCTCCCGTTGCGCACTGTAGTTATTACTGGAAGATGCTTGCATCGCCCCTTCATCTCCTAGCTGACCTCACGTTTTAACCTCTTCACAATTTTGATGTCTAACCCTTATAGTTCTCCGTGTAGTTCGTTTATTGTTCATATTTATTTTCTAAATCTCTATGTCTTGTTGTCCAATTACTCTAGCATCCTCTTTTCCCTATCTTGAGCACTAACTTATCAAAAGGGCACTAGTGCTTGGTTTGTCATCATAAAGGTAAAAACGAATAAATACCATAGTAGAATTATTTAACTATCATTAATCCCATGATTCTGGATAACTAACGCCTGAATTCAATAAATGAGAATTTTGGGATTTAAAAAAAAAACTAAGTGTATGGTCCTGGAAAACATGGAAAAACTACATCACCTTCCATTTACTAATTGAGCCCATTTCCATATGGTGTGGGATTCCATTAAAAACAATTTGGTTTTCTATTCACATACGCAACAGAATTTAGCTTTCATTCTATCTTTTACTTCATATTTTGTTTTTATTCGGCAACACTGTGCTACAAATAGATTTAAATAAATTAACTAACGAGTTTATCTTTATGCAGCTGTCTGAAATACATATTAAAGATAATTCATTCATTTCTGATGGACTAGGATGTTCATAATGGATTTTCACACTATTGTTTTTTTACTTTTTCTTTTTTTTAGAATTTCATGGTATTACTTTCATGTATTAGGCGTAATGAATATGTAAATGATGAATAACTATTCATAAGTCTGAATTAGAATGGACGAGGTTTATAGATGTTTTTATTCAAATTGCTGAATGAAGATTACTTCAATTACCATTCCTAATATTGTGTAATGCTACCTGGATATAATTAAAAGCTCAATCCTTTCAGAATGGCCAGCTCTATTCAATAATTAAGAACATATAGACAAGTGCAAACTAAATGAAACATAAGAACCATAGCATTTATCAAGCTACAATTATTTTATAATGTTCTGCAACTTGGGTAATGATCTATTATCATCATCATAATACAACAGTTATCAAGACTGCTTTTGATTAAATAGGTAGAGTATTTCAATTACATTTGAATTGGTGCACAATGTGATTTTCTTAATATCGCTACTTGAAATTTTGAGTTTCCAACAACTTAATTAACTTGTTTTTCTTAAAACAAAAAAGGAGAAGAAAAAAGAAACGAGTCTATTTCATAAAGACGGCATCGCTTCCAACTGGTTTGATCTGGCAGCTGAATCTCATCATCACCGAACAGAATCGACAATCTCTGCAGATTTGAAGGCATAAGTAAGCAACGTTATTA
>NC_087212.1:81497273-81523541 GCF_015104395.2 Macrobrachium nipponense | reverse complement strand
GTGCGTTTTGACTAATCTGTACAGGTAAGGTAGCAAAGGAGATTTGCCTGACAATTTGCCTATTAGTTCTGTTTTATCGTTAATGATTTTTTTCACTGTGCTATTAAAGTGTTTTTATGACTTGATCAAGGGTGATTTTTTTTTTTTTTTTTTATAAGTCACATCATCATCCAGTAGGGCTTGCATACGTGATATGTAGTCAGCTTTATCTAAAATCACTATACTATTTGACTTACCAGCTTTTGTGATGTGGATAGTATTGTCCTTTTTAAGATCGGTCAAACTTTTCTTATAGCGAGCATTGAAGTTACTTTCATGCTTAACATTGGCAACTCCGTCCAGCATACCTTTAATTATGTCAACGTGATTTTGAGGAAAAACACAATATTTTTCAAATTTACTTAGGGATGACGCAAAATTTAAAGCATTAGGTCGATTCGTTATAAAGAAATATAAACCATATCCAAACGCACTCACAACATTTTCACTTTACGGAGCTGCCATTTTCTCCACCAACATTGGCGGAGATATTTTTGTCTTTAATGAAAACAATAATATTTACTTATTTATTTATTTTTCTTATTTATCCTCAAGGGGTCGGTGCATTTCAATACCCTGGTGAAATTTGACAGTAGTGGTAATATTCGATATGGATATGTTGCTATAAGAAATTTCTGTTCAAAGTTACATTAAAAAAAATGTAGGAAGGATATGAAACTATTTGGGTTGATGTGGTCTTAAATGTTTTGAAGCATGAAGACTTTAGGAACGTTCAGTATTAAATGTAAGAAATAAACACAATATTTCAAATGTATTGAGAAGGAAATCCTTGTTTTTATTGGGTGATGAAGCCGATAGCCTGAATTAGTTACAGAAAGCCGTAGACTGTTTTTCGTATCACCAGGCGTTTGATAATTACATGTTTTTAAAGTGAACAGTGCTCTTCATTTTGCAATATAATCTACGAATCTTTGAACAGTGTTTTTAATTTATTTACTCGTATATTCATTACGATGGATACTGTGAAACCTATATTTTGATATATGAATACAAATATATACGTCAGTATAGAATTAACGAGGGTTAATGACGTCGAGAATATGACAGCCTATATATTCATATTCTCTGGTAATCAATCTATTCAGCCATTTTATTTTAGCATATTATTTATTACAGCTCTTTAAGCATATAAACTGTTGCTAACAGAACAACCTGACACGAGGATTAATTTTTGTATGGCCAGATGACTGGAATTTTGTTCTCGTATGTAAATATCAACATCCAAGAGCGCACATTTTCCACATTAATTCCTCGGAGCGTAGTTTTCGTTTTCTTGAAATTAAACCCGGCAATATCACTGTATGTCAGAAGATATCTTGTTTTCTATAGACTGTCAGTATTTGGCTTAATGGTGCAAGTGGATATACGAAAACAATATGCCATGCAAATTAAGTTTAATGGAATGTCTTTATTTATGCCCTGATCTTTCTCCAATTACTGTTCTTTCTCACGCGTTTTTTTTTTTTTTTGAAGATTGTAATATATTATTTATTAACCTTAAATCATTTAACTTTCGGGACCTGTTGTCTTTGCAAAATGAACATTTGAAAGGTATATGGAATTTACAAGGCAATTTGTGTAATTGGTGCCTCTCATAATTCAATAAACATTCTCACATCACCGCTTCATGAATGAATTTCCACTTCAACGCAATTCGCTCGAAGATAACAAGTAGATACAAATCACTTGGGCCTTTGAATAATAATCTCGGTAGATTGGCGTCATGATTTTGTTGTGCTGTAATTCGATGATGGCTAATTCAAAACTGGAATCTAATTTTATCAATTGTTTGTTGCCCTACCGTATTTGGACGAGATAAAATCATTCTTTTAGATTGTATATTCGGTCATGGTAAATATGCGTCAATTTTATACCTTGTTTTATTGAGTATCCATGTTTGAAAAAGTATTATTTTTATTTTCATATGGGTAAGGAAAATTACACTTAATTAGCTCCTTCTGAATATTGACCGCCATATGAACTTCTACATAAGTGCGTAATTCGATCATCATCGATCGATCGAGAGAGAGAGAGAGAGAGAGAGAAGCAATATACTTGAAAGAAGCAAAAGCAGAGCGAGAACTGTCACTGCAAAGTCCCTGGGTTTATCTCCTCCTCTTTGTTCCCTTCGGGGGAAGAAAGACTCACAAGGGACGATGAGGTTTTGGTGTCAAAGGAAAGATGGAAGAAGCTTTGAGATGACGACTGATCGCATTTTGTCCAAAATAACAGAGGAAGAAACCTTGAAATGTTAAAGGTTCTTTTCCTTTCTTACTTACTTCATTTTCCCGCCACTGGCTACTGGCATAAGGCTGATACAGATACAGTTCCTCTCCGTCTGTCTCTATCCTGAGCCATTTACCTCGCCTCCTCTTACTTAAATATTACTGTGAGAACATTGACATAAACATGACTAGGTTTCTTTTTACTTCTAGTTTAAAAGGATTGATTTTCCTTTCCCTTTTAAGTCTGAAGCAACTTTCGTTCCTGAAAATATTTCATAGTTATCTCAAAGAAACATAATTTTATTCCTTTACATCGCAAATATCCCTTTGAGAGGGTATGAGCTATTTCTGCTTTCCATTCTTTGCTTTCGGTCTATTGGGTCTCGGCTGACAACTTCCGTAATTTTATTTGATTCCCTCTTCATTTGTTATTAAAAACATCGCCCTTCTGTCAGGCTCAGTGGTGATCTAGAAATGTACTCAGTGGTCTCGTTGTACAAGTTCATAATGATGAAAAACAATTATAGTTTTCAGAACAACTGAAACCATCACTATATTTTGCAAGGGAGAAAAGAACTTCAAACTACCATAAGAGAAGATAAGTTTTCTATCGTCTACATTGGATATATACATTTACATAGAATATATATATATATAAATATATATATATAATATATATAGATATATATATATATATATATATATATATATTATATATATATATATATATGTTTATATATATATATATATATATATATATATATATATTATATATATAGATATATATATATTATATATATATATATCTATATATATATATATATATATATATATATCTGTAAGGCCCAGGGTTTTTTGATTAATAATATATTGTCCATGTGTTCCCTGTGACCTGTAGAATGTGGAGAACAGTGTAAAGGTAAACGACCTGAGAGTAGCTGATGAATGAGTTTCTGGGATGGCGTGAGATAAAATGATTAGTTCGACAAGTCAATGCGCAACAGTTTTATGAACTCTTCTCAAAGTGCCTTTGGGAAACTGGTTGTAGCCAGTAATATGAGGCGTTGTCGAAGTGTGCATTTGTATGTGCGTGTGCGCCTCTTCTATTCATAATGTATCACTAGCCAAGTCTATGGGAAGACTTGCACAGAGATTCGTGGGAGGAAGGCAAAGCCACGATGGCAGATGCCAAAGTGTTTTATTTATCAGTGAGTGAGATATTCCGGCTGCAATGGGTGAGTTGAATTACTTAAGCCAAGTTGAATTACTTAAGCCAAAGGGATGGCTTGTTTGATATCTTGTAAGATGTTTCCATTTTATTATTAACTTTGTCTTTAAAACTTGTGTGTACTTACCGGGATGTGTTTTCTGTATCTTGTGAAACAGACGATTCTGGTACTTGTGGAATGCAGAGGGACAAAGAGTTCCAAGAGGGGTGTAGACTTGTTTTGGTGACTTGACATTGTACTGTTTTTGAGTTAGTCTGTAAGACTGGATTACTTGGTTGATTGCTTTATTTATTAGATGTTAATAAACGTTAATGTTATGATGCAACTCTCTCATTTTCATTACCTGTTAGAATGGAGAGAAAGAGGTGGAGAGAGAGAGAGATTCCTTGCCGAGAGAGAGAGAGAGAGGCTGTGTATGAATGTGTGTGGGTCTGCCTTCCGTTTCGGGGGAAGTCCCCCCACGCTTACCTTATAATACTGGGGGAAGAATCCCCCCAGTACATATATATATATATATATATATATATATATATATATATATATATATATATATATATATATATATATATATTTTCTTTACTCAATAAAAAAAAGTCGCCGGGAAAATATAATCTACGGAAATATAAATAAGTGTAAAAAAGACTGATCAACGGCATAATATGCAAACTTTACACACACACACACACACACAGTATGAAACTGTTGCACTCATCACACTTGTCACAATAATACTTATCTTCATCACACTTATCGCTGTCACGTATGTCACTATCACACCACTATCATATTTATCACTATAATATATATCACAGTCTCATCACTATGATAATTATCACTAGCATCCTCATCACAATCATAATTATCACCATCACACTTATCACTATCACACTTATCACCCTTATACTTAACATTATCACACTTATCACCCTCACACTTTGCACTATAAAAATTATCACAATTATAATTACCATTAAATATAACTATCACAATATTAATATCACACTTATCACGTCACACTTAGTACCATCACATTTATTACGATCATACATATCGCTGTCAAACTTATCGTTATCACACTTATCAGTATCATACTAATCACCATCTTAATTATCACTGTCATATAACATATCACAATTACTACCACACTTTTCACCGCTGCCGTTATGTCACCACACTGGCACTTCTTCAGACGAACTGAAGAACAGAGGGTCAGACAGAGGTGGTCTCTATTTATTGAGCGAACTTCTTCTGCCGCCGCAGAAGAAGTTTCGATCTCTCAGACATCTGAGAGATCGAAACATGACGGATCCAAGTAATCAGGAACCTTCACTGAAGAGGATTGATCTTTACATTACCTTTCCGTTACACAATGAATCGAACTCCGACTCTTTCATATCATTTACAGACGAATTACCACTAATTAAATACATTGAGTAAGAAACCAATCCTGCCAAATGAATACTGATTATAATCATAATTGTTTCAGTGAACCGAGATTAAACAGCAATAGTATGTATGATAAAGCAATAAGCACATCTTATTTTGTTTAATAGATTTCTCATCAGTATTTCTTGAGGAAGGAAAAGATGGAAGGAAATACAAAAAAAAATATATATATATAGAAGGAAGATGGAAGTATTACATACAACTAAAGACACTGAACCGAGACTAAATGGGTGGATAGATTCTTGAAATAAGAACTGAAGGTGGAGAGAAAAAAAATTAATGGGCCTGAGAAACCCTGACGCGTTCAAGGAGACTGTGTAGAAAAACAAGAGAAAAAAAAGTGTGTAAGTCAAAATAATGGCTATTTTGATTATTCATTTTACTCTGCGTGGAATGAGTTAAAAATACTCATAATACTGATGTGGATTTTAGAGGGGGAAATATACCGAATACAATGAAGTATCTTTCAATTCTTCTTTTATTTATCTTTACAGGTTCTTTCCTATTCTTGGTTTTAAATCTACTGGACTTATGTTTCTCCCATAATCATCATTATAACTTTTTTACCTCTTTTAATCTCCCCCACCCCAAACCCCAACCAACAACTGGCTTCATTTAATCCCCTTCCCCGTAAAGACGCCACCTCCGTATATATGGGGAAACATCCCAGCCCATTTGTGTTTACTGAAAGCGCACTTTGCAAAAGCATTATTATGATTATTATTTACGCGATAAAAGTTTTCTCTCTCAATCACCGTGGGAAGCAGGACTTTTCTATTATAATAAAAACTATTATCATTGCTAAAATTCAAATGTTTACATCTGAGGAATACAGAGAAGGTAGAGATCGTCATGAATCTATCGTTAACAATACAAGCTGGTTTTTCTCTCTCTCTCTCTCTCTCTCTCTCTCTCTCTCTCTCTTTCTCTCTCTCTCTCTCTTTCTCTGTTGCTGAAACTAAATAGTAGAAAAAAGATGGAAGACGATGATAACGACAATATTGACATAAGGTCATTCAGGAATAAAAACGAAGAAAAACTAAGTTTAGGCCACTATTTCCGTGGCATATAAGACAAAAGGACGACAGAAAATTAAAATAATAATATCATTTTCGGTATTATTACAGTTTCAACCATTATGGGAAATCTATTATATTGATATTTTTTCCCGAGTAAAGCACGTGATAACAAAACACTTCTATCTCAATACATTATTGTCGCTAATGCATACTTACAGAGAAAAAAAAAATATTAAGTTTTTACCTCGAATTTTTCCCAAGTCGGGAGAGGTGTTTCCTCTACAGTAATGTTTACTTTTAATGAGCCCTCTAACTTACTTTCTTACGCAAACAAAAGCAGTTCCAGTTACTCATTATTGGCTGAGAGGTGTGACATCGTTATGACGTCATGGGTTTCATAACCAATTACGAACGACTTTAGTCGAAAACTAAGTTTCACTAGCATTTCAGCGGAGTAAAAAAGTTACCTGTCTAGTGTCCACTGGTATCCTTGTTTAACTGAATACTCGACTAATGAAGCAAAAAACGGCATTTTGTCTTCCTGTACCTATGGCAGAGGCAGTGGCTGGCCCTTCTGGCCTTAATTTTGACAGACCTTCGATTTCCTACCGATTGTTTGCAGTGCAATGTGGTCGTCGGGTACCTGGCCACTTCCTACGTTACGTTGCATGTCAGGGAACCTTGCAACGGCTTCACGTTTTCCTCAAAGCAGCAACACATCTTTATCAACCAACAGTTTAAGGTAAGCTTCATTAATTTATAGAGTATATTATAATGGTGGTAGTATAACGATGTATACAGCAGTACCATCACTTTGGATTTGGTTTGATGGATGTTAAGGGGGGTCGCAGGGGGGGCGGAGCCCCCCCCCCCCCCCCCAGCTAGGCCTAGGTAGGGGTACAGGGCCCTAGGTAAGGTTAGGTGGTTGTATTAGGTTCGCTTCCCACTGGGATCCCCCATAATTGAAGTATAGGTTTATGCTTAGATTTTGTGTGTAAGAGTAACTCTTAGTTTCTTTTTTTATTCATTTCCTCATGTTTCTATGCGATGTGCAACACCAATCTGGTCGTTTTTCGCCGTTTTTCGTCGTTAATACTTGAAAAACGGGTGCGGCCTTCTCCTGGACATTTACCACCTTTTTCTGGAAAAATCGTTTTTTTAACTTCAATTACATAGTAAATCTCTAAATCGGATGGTTTGCAGTCAAAATCCGTTGGAACTACATTATTTCTGATGCAACAAATATATTTTTATTCCAGTTTTCCCATAATGGTTGAAACTGTAATTTTACCTCATTTTCTTTTAAACCGAGAGAAAAGGATCTGCTCCTGCTGCCAAATAGATAGTGTCCCAAAGCCCGAAATAGAAAGCATCTCTGCCTATGAACCACAGAATGTGGACAATATTAAGAAGGATCGAAAACTCTATAGAAGCTATAAAAAAAAAAAAGCCTTCTATCAGGAGTCAAAAATTAATTGCAAATGATGAAAGATGTTTCTTCGGTGCACGGATCTAAATAAAAATGATATTATATTATATATTAGATAAAACGTTAGAGTTATAGACTGGTCTTCATTGTGCAATTGTGTATAAAGGAAATAACACACCTTCATTAACTGAATAATTGTACTTGCAAAAATATCTTCCACAATTCTGTAAGCAGAATCGTCGAGTCACTAAAGACTCATCAGTATAAAGAAAACTTGAATACAAAGTAGGTATTAAAATTATATATGCTCAGTCATAGCCTAATCCTGTGAAGCAGCTTACAAGGAAATAATTTGTTGAAGAACTTTATTCAGTCAACCGAGATTCAACATCAATGTTATTTAAACTTTTTCAGTAGAGACCCAGTTTTCAGAATTATAAACATATAATATTATAATATATATATATTAATTTTCACTCATTTGCAATTAAGCTTACCTATTTTGTGATTTGCGTGTGTTTGCAATTTCTTTACTTTGACTTAACTTGGTTGAGACTGAGAAACCAGCCAAAAATACACGTTGTTGTGAAAGGTAACAAGAGAATGACACTTTCTCTACTCAAGTTGGGATAGTCCTTGGTAAGGGTTAGCCAAAATGGAGATAACGATGGTGGTATTATTAGTTAGCCGGACTGACTCTTCTGCCTTACTAGGTGTTAAGTTTAATTCCACAACTGCATCTGAGGTCCCAAATACAAAGGGATCTTTTTCCCAGTATTTTTCTTATAAATGAATAGTTTTTTCTTTTGAAAAATACTGCTCAAAGCTTGCCGACAGAGACTGAAGGTGTAAGTCTATATTTTTTTTCTACATACATTCTTGATTTAAATGGTTGTCCTCAATATGTTGTAAAAGTATGGGGAACAGATTGTTCTGTTTTAACCCTTGCTTGCCAAATCTTTAGTGATTTCTTAAATGCCTGTACGTCCTCGGTGTGTTTGAATATATCATTCTCTGTTCCTTGTAGTTTTAGATTACATTCATTGAGCTTTGAGAAAATGTATGCTATATATGATAGATGTATAAGCCATTCACCCCTTATAAATAGCTTTGCAATTGGAGACTTCTTTTCAAGAAGGAATATATGTATCTCCATCGTTAATTCATATATCCTGGTTAGAACGTTTCTGGATAACCACGTAACTTCAGTAAGGTACAACAAGTGTGACTGTTACGACCTTATTTACGGCCGTAATTTCAAGGGTTCTTGTCTCTACTCAGAATTTGCGGTCAGTAAAAATGTAACACAGCAACTTAGGAACAAAAGAACAAACACCTCAACAAAAGTTACATTTAATTACAAACACACACAAAAAAGGTAATGATTGATAACGATAATAACCAAAATAAATGAATGTATAAATCAAGGGAAAACCAACCTTAAGATCTTTAAAAGATCACCTACAGCTAAATTAAATCCTAACATAAGAAATAGGAAATTTTAAATGTGACACTTCAGGCAGGTACCTGTCAAATTACTGGCCAGAAAAATCTAACCTAATAAACTAAGTTAGGTAGAAGAAGCAAGAGAAAATAAATTGGAAACTTAATATTATTCCTACCTAACACAGACAAACTAACTTAAATGCTAAACTGAACTTAAAGTAATAAACAATGAATTACGAAAAAATAAATCTTACAAAATAGATGCAAAGTAATAATCACAAGAGGCTTAGAGAATCATCTCCTCAGGTCATACAAGATCCAGAAGACCGTACTGCAACCAGGGGCGTGCAAATCTACAGCTACTCAGCGATCCACGATCGTCTTAATAGTTACAAAAAATATCTCATACCTGTAAAAAGCCGCCCTACTTGTCTCCACGAGTTCCAAGAACAATCACTGACGCTGATGCCGAGGTCAACCGGGTCAAGCTGCAATGCCTGCAGGCAACCCAAAATACCACGGGAACACCGAGGGTGGTAGCCTCCGAGAATCCGGGACGTCAACGGTTCTCGCACGCCACAAACTACGCCGTTCTCAGTAGACACGGGCCAACTCGTTCGGAATCCTTCCGAAGAACGAGGGAAGGGGCGTGGCTGATGAATGCCGCGGGTGACAAAACACCAGCGACCACACAAGGCAGCGAAGGATTAAAGAAGCCGTGATCCAAATCTCCAAATCTCCGTACAAAACTGCAGAAGTGACCAAAGTTTAAGTGGCTAAGCGTCAGGCTGTGAGGAGGAACTCGAACTAACTCTGTCACGAATCACCACCCTTACGATCAAGCCTTCCACTCGAGTCAACACAGCTCATAGGAGAGAAAAACAACGATCGTTAATACGGCACTTCAATGGTTCACTAATACCGGGGGAGAAGGCGGTAAACAAAGCAAAACTGCGAAGTCATATGACTCCCTTACAGAGTTCATCGAACTAATAAACGATACTATCTTGTTAAAAAAAACTTAACCTGAAATAAGATCAAAAGGTTGGACAACTATTAACAAATTATAATTAACAAATTATTAATTTACTTTAATCTGATAGTGACTGATCAGCTCCCATTCAACAACAAAGTTGTTCGAACAAACGGCTATTCAATGAACTTCCTTTAATAAGATTGACAAGTTTCACAACTTCATTTAGAACATTTTTCAAGTTGGCAGGGGTTCCTTTTGCAGCTAATGCTCCACGATCAATGAAACAATGATTCCACGTTACATGATTACCTGTAGTTTCTGATATCTTCCTCACAATACCACTATTTTTTCCTGTCATATTTGCTGTTCCATCTGTAGTGACGCCCTTGCAGTTTGCCCGGTTCAATTTATATTTTCCAGTTACACAGTTGCTCAAAAATCTGAAGATCTCTGACTTTGTTGTGTAAGTAGGTAAGGTCACAATATGTCCTCCAAGAAGTCATCTTCCCATGGATACCTCACACAAACCAGGAGTTTTGCACTATTATCTATATCCTTACTATCATCCACCTGGATAGTATATTGTTCAACAGCCTGGAGACCAGCTGAAATTCCTAATCTTCTTCAATATCCCTAATCACTGACAGGGAAATTTAATCTTCTCTGCTGATTTCTCTTTAAGTACTGTACTTACTATATCTGATGTAGCTGGAAGGATAAGTTTTTGCTATTCGATAAGGAACTAGATAGAAGCCAGGTACAATTTATCATTGTGAGTGGTTGACTAATTAAGGATTTTCACTGATAAAAATTCAATTGTTCCTTATTTCATTGAAAAAATATACTGATGCTCCAACTAGTTTAACTTGTTTCGATTCAAGGGGCCTCTTAAATTTTGAAGGTTTCAAATAATTCACTGTAGACGAAGTTCTTGTTTATCTTTATCATACATAATAAATCCCTACTTCAAGGATTATTCACACTATTGCCTTAGCCATTATTTCTTCTTCTTTGCAGAAGGCTCAGAAGAGGGCACAAGCGGCGATGGTGCCTCGCCCATAACTGTACGAGACATTGCAGGCTTTTCTGTCATTGAGTTCGTCTGTTTGTCTTTCTCAGTTGAACAAGAAGGCTTTGGTGTCTGAGTAGTAATGACACCCTTTCTAATAACAAACCGATCCATTTGATACGAGTGGGGTCGCATGAACTGTTATATAATTTAAGGAGACTTCTGCCCACTCCTAAAACTTGAATGTAACTAATCATCTGTTTCAAATCTGGAAGTACGCGTTGCAGGCTCACAGCTTACACATTCAATTCACGTTCGCCGCCCACACCGCCTCTGTCTTATCCTGCACCTCTCTCTCTCTCTCTCTCTCTCTCTCTCACGAAAATAGAAGTTCTGATCATTATGATTAGACTTGGATATTCATTAGGACTAGGTCGATCCATGTATGAATTCATATTTATCTTATTGCCATGTAGGTACATAATCATTTTTATTTTTATATATTTATTTCTGTGGTCCTACAACCCAGTTTGGAGAATTTCTGTGTACCAGACCTGAGACCCAAAAACAGTAAGATCAGTATTTCAGATCTGGTAATGCCTATAGATGATGATAATTAAGGTTAAAATTAGATAGGACTCGATAACAAAATACCAGTGAAGATGGAATATCCCGAAATTCTCTCTTCTTCCAAGAAATATCCGGAAAATCATTCCACCATAATTGCTGGCTCCATAACTTAGGTGGTTGCAACGTTATTGGAATACTCACCTTTAATGGGATCATTCCCCCAGCCGCTAGGACATTTCTTCATATTTTTCGTAGAAGAGAAGGAAAATCTACATTCGGATTCTTATCAAATTCACTGCTGAAAAAATAGGAAATACCTAAAGAGAGGTGGAGCATTCCCCTAAGACTAGTATTTAACAAAAATTGAACTCTATTTGGAACGACTGAAAACTCCGGAAAAGTGGAATGGATCATCACATTCCAGTGGGGCGTCTTTAACTGATGTCAGCTATCCATAGCTTCTAAGGAGCGTGGACAGGTCAGTGAATTTCAGTGAAAGCATCAGATTTACTATTATATGAGAATTATGTCAGTCCAGTACCTAAATGACTAAGAATGAAAAGGAAGGTGTCGTCTTTTGGAACAATCGGAATATCAGTGGTAACGGAATGAGAGCCAGAGTTTGTTTATTAATCATACAAGAGAGAAAATGCGAGGGAAGCCTAAAGTTGAGATGAATGAAGACTAAAAGGGTCGCTACACAAAATGTGGATTGATACAGCCGAAGAGGTATGTCAGAATGGTGACATACAAAACATTTGGAATGCATTAACCAGAAGGAATATAGAAGTCAGCAGTGTTGAAAGATAAAGGATAAGGCTTTTGAGAAAATTTTATAATAACAGTTATGATAAGCAAGTTAGAATGTGAAAAACAATAAAATCTTCAGTCAGCTGAACAATTAAGTTAGAGATATAAATGCATGTTATACGGAAAAGCCAATATAAAAAAGTGCTTATTCACATGGAAATATTTTGATGTGATTATTCCTTTGTAAATCAGTTTCAAATAATTGAATGGTGTATTTATATTTCAATGAACTAAAAGACAGAAGATAATAGAAATTAAATTCAAAGTCACTCAAATAGGAAACTGGATTTGCTTCGTGTAAAAAGTGAAATCAGATGTTTCCAACATTAAGTAAAGAAAATGACGAAAACAATAACAACTAAAGACATTTAATAGAGTTCATTGTTATTGTTGGTGCCGTAAAAACTCGTGCACAAGATTTTCGGGACGTAATCCCGCCCGTCAGCCTCCATTTTCCACCCTTGCTGGTAGGCAAAACATTCATTGGTAAGCGAATCGCCATGTATACAACAATCTGGCGGCACAAGCGGAATGGCTCCTTTACAATATTTTGATTTTATCGTTCCTCGCTTCATCCTCCCCATGGAAGAATGACTTGATTGGTATAGTAACATAAATTGTATACGAAAGGAAAAAATGGTTCCTTTCATAAAATTAAAATGCCGTAAAATTCACTAGCCAATCCGGGTATAAAAAGCACCTCTGCTCTCGACCGTCCTCTTTCGACTCTAGAATCCTAACTTTCAACAAAGGGGAAGTGAGGTCCAGACGGGGTCGTGTGGGTCATAAGGGGAAGTTGCGAGCGACGCCATGTGCCATGAAGTAAGTCATCGTTCCTTGTGTGAGGTATGCATGGTGATAGACTGCGCTAATGAAGTGACTAGGCGGCTTCGCCGTGTTTAAGAGTATCTCGTGCCGTTTCTTTAATAAAGATGTAAGTGTTCAGTATAATATTTTTTATCTTAAATATGTTAATACTTTTCCCACTTGTGTGTTTCATTTTTTGTGGGATTAAAGGGACAGTATAACTGTTTGCTTTTAATCGCCATTTCAGGATTAACACATTATATTGCGTCGCTGTGTATGACGAAAAAATTAGAATGGTTGATTTTGGTGGCATCCCGGTTAACGAACCTTTCGAGCTTTTAGAGTGAACAAGCTGTTGAATGAATGGTACAGGATTTGCAGCTGACGAAGCTTTGGCCTGAATGAGATGCCTCAAACAGCCTTGATTTCCATCATATGATCCTTATATGCTTCTGCTTCCGTAAGAAAGGCTTTAGAAAAATAACTTGCAACTGCCATGAACCATCAGGCATTAAATGTGCGTCGACTCGATGAATGATGGCAAAATCGGAAGTCAATAGATATCCTCCAAGCTTATAAAAGGAGAGAGAGAGAGAGAGAGAGAGAGAGAGAGAGAGAGAGAGAGAGAGAGAGAGAGAGAGAGAGATCCTTTTCATATCCAAATGGACTGCAGTCAGCTTTGAACTCCTTTTTAAGAAAGGTAATAAAATCAACAGTAAAACCTGACGCGTTATAAACCAGACATCAATTCAAACTACATTTGGCAGAAGCAGAATTTAAGCTAATATTTATCCACAAGCACACACACAATCACACACACTCACACACACACACGCACACACACACACACACACACACACCTTTGGGTGAATGGTCGTGAAAAAAATAAATGTATGAGAACGGGACAAAGTGAAACATTCTTCAGAACATAAATAATTCCAACAATAGATGCATCTGTATGAAATAACAATACCTATTTCTCGCGTAAGCTGATGTAGCCTATTAGATGTATTCAGCATAACTTCTGTTGCTTCGTTAAAGTAGAAAATATCTTATCAACTGTATGTTTTTCACAGGATTTGTTACACCTCTAATTACTTGCTGAAATAAATGCCTTAGGCAAGATGTCGACTGCAGAACTTTATATATTAAATGTGTTCATAATCCCCACGCATTTTTATGTATTTTCCCTGTAGAGAAACAATACAAAGAGAGATCCGGGAGCTTCATTGATCGATTTGCATGAGTATACAAACAAATAGGGTCTTTTCTTTACCGAAATTCGGAAATGAAAAACAGAAAACGACGGATTCCTTTGAAACTCCTGAGGTGAGATCTGCCCTCTTTGCCTCCTCGTTTCACGTAGGCCTACGCTTCTGGGATGTACCATGTTCTCACAACTAAGAGAGAGAGAGGAGAGAGAGAGAGAGAGAGAGAGAGAGAGAGGTGCGAGTGATTTAGAGATGATGAAAACAAAAATGAGACAGGGAGAGGGGAGGGAGTAGAAAACTACACATAAATTAATCTAAATAATTAACACACTGACATCTTCACCCCAACCAAAAAAAGAGAACCTTTGGGTTTTACTACATAGGCAACTGAAATGCCTAGACATAAATTCGTCTCGTGAAGGTCGTAACATATCCCACGTTCGTCAGAGTTTTGGTTATATGACAAATATAAAAAAAGAAAAAAAAATAGGGACGCCATGAACGCTGCAAAACTTACAGGAAATAAAAAAAAAAAAAAACTCTTTCTCACAAGAAGACGGTGGGAATGAAGGAAATGATAATGAATAACCTCAATAACAATGAAGAGGAAGTAAGGCTATATTTGATAATGGGGCTGGTAAGCAGTTCCGGTATTTCAAACTCATTCTCAGCGTGGATTACTGAAAATCCCCAAAACAGGTATTTTTCAAAACGCCGACAATGCAGCCGTGACTTAATTAAAAGTCTCAGTAGCGAGTTTGGGTGAATATCCTAACTTTTCACAAAGATCATTACGTGTTAACGGGATTGATTGAAGGGATGCAAAACTAGGTACCATTTATATAGCGTTGATCATTGTTCCCTTCTGGCAAGAAGAATTTCTTCCTTCGTGATTTCCTTTTTGGATTTCAAAGCTTTTAGTAGATAATAGTTTTTTTTGAAATAAACTAGGAGGTGCGATGATATTATCAACATTACGCAACCATAGATCTGGTGAATGTTCCAGGAATATTACATTTAATAAATATCCTGTCTATTGCTGTAATTATTTTTTATGTTTGTTTGTATTATGGGAATAAAAGTTGCAAAAGAGTAGTTTTAATGTACTGGAGTAAAAGAGAAAAATAATTTCCGCTATATTTTCGGCCAAACAATGTCCTCTTTGTGACTACTACATCACATGTTATTTATTTATTTATTTATTTTTATAGCTGACTATTACATTATTCCTGAAGGGGAAGAATGAAGAAGAATCTCATAATTTTGAAATCTTTAAATTACCAGGTATATGTTCCCGAAGAAACCAGAAGCAGCCACATAAACTTTTCTTATTAATACACGAATTTCCATTGTGTGTAAACAAGATTCCATCAAAGATTAGCTGAGGCAAAGTTCAACGACATGAATACCAGGAAAATAAATAGTTTCAGTTAATGATAGACTGTTGTTTACACACTCTCTCTCTCTCTCTCTCTCTCTCTCTCTCTCTCTCTCTCTCTCTCTCTCTGTAGCAAGACTTTTATCATAAATCGATTGTATACTTTATCAAATTATCCACTATGTTTTGGCATCAAGAAAAATGTAGCTTCTGAACTTTATAGAGTAGTGCGCGTTTGAAACGGAATTAGTATTTTAATGGCTGAAAAGGAGGGGCGTCTACGTAAGTGATAGTTGATATCCCTACAGGAAGCAGATAGGAACCTACGATGCTCTCTTAGACTTGACATGCCATATGCAAAGATATCTTTGGTGAGGGTTTTCAGTGCAGAATAATCCAGATAGAGTTTAGTGCTACTTTTGGTTCAGTAAATCATAAGGCACTTATTTATAACCTTCATAATGTTGGAATGGGTGGATATGTTTTAGGTTTTCTTCGAGATTTCCTTACATGTTTGCAGCAGCGAATTGTTGTGGACGGGATCTTTAGTGAACCAAGATCCATTGTATCTAGAGTTCCATAGGACTGTTCTTTATTTATATTTTGATTTTTTTGAATTAATTTTTTATACATTTCTTAATTATTTTTTTATGAACTGGCCTCCTCTTTCTCTATTTCGTATTACCTACTGTTACTTCTTTCGAAGGAAATACATATTCTTTGGAAGCTTGACTTTAAATTAAAGTCAATGCCCTCCGTTGCCTTGTACTATATGAATAGGGTTCATCTTCTAAACAGCAGTAATAATTAGGCTTTAGCTTCATTACTACTACTACTACTACTACTACTACTACTACTACTACTATTACTACCTACTACTAATACTAATAATAATAATAATAATAATAATAATAATAATAATAATAATAATAATAATAATAAAATATGTGGTGCCGTGGCAGAGTGGGTTAGGTCGTCAATGGACTGGTTAAGCAACATTGGGGCTGGTCAGTCGTAGGATGGGTGACCGCTCTCCGCGGCGTTGATTCCTTGGGAAAGGATCTTTACCATAATTTCCTCAGTTTACTCAGCTGTAAATGAGAACCTATCCCTGATGGGGTAGGGTCCAGCTATGGGTTAAATAGCAAAACTCAGCAATGATGTTTAAAAATGAAGGAATAAACGACAACAACGTAAATGGAACCTCTGGCAACAGAGGAGCTTCATCCGGAAGCCAAGTATTCAACCCAATTGAAGGGGATGACGGTCAGGTACTTGGAGGTCGTTATCCAGCAACTGACCACCACACCGACAGTAACCAATATGGAGATGCTAAATCAGAAGTAACCCGACGGAGAGAGGATATAGTAGAAGGTTGGTCAACATCTGGAATGAGAGGAATAACACCCCCCAAACAAAGCAGAGGCTGGCAGACCAAGTAAGGAACATAAAGAAAAAGAACTGGCTCTCCCCAACAGAAAGAGAAGAACTGGAAAGGGAAATGTCACACAACAACGAATTACACGAAGATGAACTGAGAGACGATGCCACAGAAGACGACAGGGATGATGAAGTATCAAACAACGACACACGAAGAAACACCGACGAAGTAACAGAGAGGACGGAATGGGTAGAAAAGATTAGACAATGGATGGAGCCAGATACAGAGAGAACAAAGATCCCCTCCATGAAAGCCTACAACACCAAGAAATTAAGGGAGAAAACAGGTGAGGTCAATGAAATAATGGGCATAATACACACCACCAGTATCACAGAAACATATAACTTGGCATATGTAGGAGCAGATTAGTAGCAGAACTGATGGGGATTCGAACACCAACACCACCAGCACAACCAACCCAAAAGAAACCAAAACAGCAACCTCCTTGGAAAAGGCGCCTGGAAAAGCAAATCATGGTGATGAGATCTGACTTGAGTAAACTGAAAGAGATGGCAGAAAAAGACTAAGAAGCAAGAAAACAAGGGAGGAACTCAACGAGAAATACAAAGTACAAGAGAGGGGACTAAACAACACAATAGAAGATGTAAAACAGAGGCTTAAGGCCAAAGCACATAAGATCAATGGTACATGAACAGGAATAAGGGATACCAACAGAACAAACTATTTGGAACCAACCAGAAAAGACTATACAGCCAACTAAGAGGGGAAGACAATCACCAAGAAATTACTGAAGCCGAACCAAATAAGAGACAGGGAGAATAAAACAAAGATTCACAGAGATCATGACAGACATAGTCTGACACCAACTAAAGAAAATGCCAAACTGGAAAGCCCCAGGTCCCGATGAAGTCCATGGATACTGGCTCAAAAACTTCAAGGCCCAACACCCACGAATAGCAGAACAACTCCAGCATTGTATCTCAAATCACCATGCACCCAAATGGATGACCACAGGAAGAACATCCTTAGTACAAAAAGACAAGAGTAAGGGAAATATAGCCAGTAACTACAGGCCTATCAACTGCATACCAATAATGTGGAAGTTACTAGCAGGTATCATCAGTGAAAGGCTATACAACTACCTAGGGGAGACAAACACCATCCCCCACCAACAGAAAGGCTGCAGAAGGAAGTGTAGGGGCACAAAAGACCGGCTCTTGATAGACAAAATGGTAATGAAGAACAGTAGGAGAAGAAAAAACCAACCTAAGTATGGCATGGATAGACTATAAGAAATCCTTCGACATGATACCAAACACATGGCTAATAGAATGCCTGAAAATATATGGGGCAGAGGAAAACACCATCACCTTCCTCAAAAATACAATGCACAACTGGAATACAATACTTACAAGCTCTGGAATAAGACTAGCAGAGGTTAATATCAGGAGAGGGATCTTCCAGGGCGACTCACTGTCCCCACTACTCGTCGTAGTAGCCATGATTCCCATGACAAAAGTACTACAGAAGATGGATGCCGGGTACCAACTCAAGAAAAGAGGCAACAGAATCAACCATCTGTTGTTCATGGACGACATCAAGCTGTATGATAAGAGCATCAAGGAAATAGATACCTAATCCAGACTGTGAGGATTGTATCTGGCACATCAGGATAAAGCTACCAGATGGGAGCAACATGAAACACATAGATGGGACTGGATACAAGTACCTGGGAATAATGGAAGGAGGGGATATCAAACACCAAGAGATGAAGGACACGATCAGCAAAGAATATATGCAGAGACTCAAGGCGATACTCAAGTCAAAACTCAACGCCGGAAATATGATAAAAGCCATAAACACATGGGCAGTGCCAGTAATCAAATACAGTGCAGGAATAGTGGAATGGACAAAGGCAGAACTCTGCAGCATAGATCAGAAAACGAGGAAACATATGACAATGCACAAAGCACTACACCCAAGAGCAAATACGGACAGACTATACATAACACGAAAGGAAGGAGGGAGAGGACTACTAAGTAAAGAGGACTGTGTCAACATCGAGAACAGAGCACTGGGGCAATATATGAAAACCAGTGAAGACGAGTGGCGCAAGAGTGCATGGGAAGAAGGACTAATAAAAGTAGAAAAAGACCCAGAAATATACAGTGACAGGAGAATGACAGAGGACTGGCACAACAAACCAATGCACAGACAATACATGAGACAGACTAAAGAACTAGCCAGCCATGATACATGGCAATGGCTACAGAGGGGAGAGCTAAAGAAGAAAACTGAAGGAATGATAACAGCGGCACAAGATCAGGCCCTAAGAACCAGATATGCTCAAAGAACGATAGACGAAAATAACATCTCACCCATATGTAGCAATTGCAATACGAAAAATGAAACCATAAACCACATAGCAAGCGAATGCCCGACACTTGCACAGAACCAGTACAAAAAGAGGCATGATTCAGTAGCAAAAGCCCTCCACTGGAGCCTGTGCAAGAAACATCAGCTACCTTGCAGTAATAAGTGGTACGAGCACCAACCTAAGGGAGTGATAGAAAACGATCAGGCAAAGATCCTCTGGGACTATGGTATCAGAACAGATAGGGTGATATGTGCAAATAGACCAGACGTGACGTTGATTGAGAAAGTCAAGAAGAAAGTATCACTCATTGATGTTGCAATACCATGGGACACCAGAATTGAAGAGAAAGAGAGGGAAAAAATGGATAAGTATCAAGATCTGAAAATAGAAATAAGAAGGATATGGGATATGCCAGTGGAAATTGTACCCATAATCATTGGAGCACTAGGCAAGATCCCAAGATCCCTAAAAAGGAATCTAGAAAAACTAGAGGCTTAAATAGCTCCAGGACTCATGCATAAGAGTGTGATCCCAGAAACGGTGCACACAGTAAGAAAAGTGATGGACTCCCAAGGAGGAACCCCACACTATAAAATACCACCCAGTCGAATTGGAGGACTGTGATAGAGAGAGAGAAAAAAAAATAATAATAACAATAATAATAAAGATATTTTGGTAAAAAACACTCTTTTAGGCAAATACTGTTAGAGAATGGCAGAATTAAGCAACTTGATTTTATATATTATTTTTTCTATTGTTCTTATAATCCACTTCTCTGGTTCAGCGATGTTTCTGAGTAACTGGCCAATTTTAATATTGGGAATTTCTAAAAGCTATAAAAATGCTGAAGGAGATCTTTTATTTTATTAAAACAGGATTCTGGTATACTCGTAATAACAGCATAGGACCCCTAGTCCACGTCAAGTACGGATCGTCATCAGTGCTGGTATTATTCCATAGGCGTAGTTCAATTCCAGGTCGGGGTTGTCTTTGGTTTACAACTGGTGTTGATGCTGGTAAGGGTGGTATTCACGTAACGTTTCGATCTCCTCACAGGACATCTTCCTGTGGGAGCTCTTGATTATCTGGCATTGTTGCAGGGTCGTTTGCTACTATCCAGGCAGTGTTGGGGAGGAGAAACGTTTCCTGAGTGATGTTCAAATTAGGTTTCTTCTTTCCTATATGGATAGCTTCCAGGAGGCGCAGACGTCAGGGAGCTGTTGTCTGGTATATTATCTCGATATTAGGGATAATATAATTTATTTTTGTCCATTTGTTATGTGCAGTCCTGGCATGGTTAGAAATGGCTCCTTCTTAGGCGTGGCAGGAGATTTGCTTAGAGAAATGCATGGAGGTCATACCGATGTATCTGCTGAGGCATTCTCGGACTGGGCATGTGTATCAGTAGACCACACTCATCTTCTTCAAGGGATCCTGCAGGGGGGCTGAGGAGTTATTTCTCATCACCAGGCTGCTCATCTTTTTCGTTTTATGATATATTATGAGATTAATCTCTTGATTACATTGGTGTGGCCAACGTTTTCGTTGATGATGTTTCCTTATTCTTCCTTATCGATTCATCAACAGCACGATTGGTGTGTCCGTTGTCGACGAGGACCTAGGCTGTGCACTCCAATTCACTGTGTGTCATTCCATGAGTAGTGTGAGAGGACCCTCGTGACGAAGGTGCTGACCTCTGAGAGTACTCGCTCTCTCCATTCATGAACATTTCCAGGTCCGTTGGCTTCTTGTACACTTTTGTGTTATTAAATGGGGAATCTTGCTGCTTGACAAGGACATGAAGGAAGGGGAGGCTGTAGTCCTAGCAATGTTTCTAATGTGAATGTGATGCAACTGTGGTCGTGGAAAGTACATCACAGCTGCTCTATATAATTCTTGGAGTTGGCGTAGATGAAGGTATCATCGATGTAGTATATGTACATCCTTGGCTTACTGAAATTCTGGAAAACCCTCTCTTTAACGGTACCTAAAATGATACACAGTGAGTTTAAGCCCTATATAATCCTATAATTGTCTTGTCTGTGTGTCTGAGCAGTTGGACTTAATCTTTTTGTTCTTAAATTGTACCTATGTTTATGCTTGTTTGGAAAGGTTATTCATTCTCCAGGTGTGCTGGATTCTAGGTACTAATCTCCTTAAGATCCTTATCTGTTACTTATGCGACCTTTCCTGTACTCTGAATTTCTCATGTAAGTCAGTTTATTTGCTGAGTAAAGGATGTTCAGTTATATATATATATATATATATATATATATATATATATATATATATATATATATATATATATATATATATATTAATATATATATATATATATATATATATATATATATATATATATATATATATATATATATAAAATGATCGTCAGAAATCCAAGCGCTTTCATCTTTATTCAGACATTGTCAAGGAGCGAATGAAATACAATTGGAGAGAAAGGTCTCAGGTACACAACAAGATCAAGAATACCAGATGGTTAATTGTAAAAAAGGTAAAAATTAGAAGAGATAATCCAGGATTATCGGATATCACACGGTCACAAACCTAAACAGATATGACCCTAACCGAAATTACAAAGTATCTTTACAGTCCAAAACATGTAAAAACCGAATATATTAATTTTGTTGCTTATATTTATCTACAACTTTTTTCATTATGAAAGCATCAAGTTTAAATAAAACAAGACTTAAATTTAGAACATTTCTATTATTTGACTTGATGAAACAAGATTCAATGATATTCCTTTTAACTGTGTCATTACATGGGATTAAGGCTCTTGCTTTACTCCAGTTAATAGGATGATCTAAATCTCTCATATGTACAAATAATGCATTCGATATTTTCCTAGTTCTCACAGAATATTGGTGTTGTTTGAGACTTGTGAAAGAGATTTACCGTCTGTCCGTAATAGACTTTATCACACTTTTTGCAATGAATTTCTTTAGGAGAATTTTTGATTACTAAACTCTTGACACTAATATTACTGAAAACAACATTTATGTTAAAAAGCTTTGAAATTCTAGGAATATCTAAAAACCTATCATCATAGGGTAATTTGTGAATGTTATGCTTACTAAATTCAAGTTTGTCATTAGTTGAATAAAATGTTTTTTTAGCTCTTTTCCATGCCACATCTACAAAAGTCCTTGAGTATTTAAGTTTCAATGCAATATGATAAATAGTTTTAATTTCAGCGTCAATAAACTGTGGGCTACAGACACGTAAAGCCCTTAGGAACATCCCAGAGAAAACAGAGAATTTAACATTTTGATGGTGATTGGAGTAGTAATGAACAAAAGAGGCAATGTTAGTTGATTTCCAAAAGACTGAAAATGTGAAATTTCTATAATTTCTATGGACAGTTACATCAAGAAAATTCAAATTACAATTTCTTTCTTCCTCTACAGAAAATTTTATAGAAGTGACAATTATTGAGATTATTAAGGAATTCCTGGAGATTTTCGTGAACTGGCCAAATACAGAAAATATCATCCACAAACCTAAACTATATAACTTTTTGGGGCAAAATCCTTGGTAAGAGTTTTGTCTCAAAAAATTCCATGTAAATATTGCTAAGCACAGGAGATAAGAGATTATCCATAGCCATGCCAAACTTGTGTACAAAAAATTCCCCATTAAAACAAAATTTACTATCTTTGATACATAACCTTATGAGACTAATGAGGTTCTAGTTCATCCTCCAAATATTCAAGAAAATCATCTACAGGCACTTTTGTAAATAAATAGACAACATCAAAACTAACCATATTAAAATCAAAATTCAAATTTAAACTATTCAATTTGTTTATAAAATCAACATTGTTTTTAACATTCTTGTTATAAATGGTTCTTACCAAAGGAGTAAGAATTTTTACAAGCCATTTAGATAACCATACATATAAGGTAGGGAGGTGCATTGCTGGCATAACTTCCTTGGGTAGCGTGATGTCGAAGTCACTGCCTAAGCAGATCAGACCACGTCCTGTTTCTATGCACGGGCAGATGCAGATATGCTTCCTGAATCTGGTTTGAGGCTGTTTTTGGGCGTGAACAATGTGTGCTAGTTTGTGCGTGCAGGCGACCTTTTCCCTACATAATGAGAAAGTAAGTTAGCCAAGATGGGAGATCGCTACAGAGTCGGTGAAGGGCCAAGATGGCCCCTTTAACTGTATTTTTGGTGAAGTGTGTGAAATCTGTGTTGAATGGGTAAGCATACTTATCCTTAGGCCAAAAGTGTGTCTTGACTGTATTTTGAATATTTGTTTCAAAGATGTTCTATTTCATTTGACCTTTTTATTTTGCTTTTTAATCTTTTGCTTATTGATATGTTCTCCTGTCTTCTTATACATGGTTCTGAGACAAAGGGGAACCGATCTGGTATTTAGAAATGGGAACTTAACTGATGGTCCGTGGTGTTACTATGTAGACTGTGCTATGACTTTTCTATTTTTATGACTAAACTAATGTTGGTTATTGTAGAAGAGGGATGTAGTGGGCTATCTGAGTTCAACCTTTCATTTAATCATTTTGTTAAGAACCTGAATTATTTTGCTAATGCTTTGCTCTTAAATAAATGTATTTTTGTAGTTCACGAGTCTGATTTAATTGCCTTAGGCAAGAGAGAGAGAGAGAAAAGTGTTCGTCGAGAGAGAGAGAGAAAAGTGTTGTCGAGAGAGAGAGAGAGAGAGAGAGAGAGAGAGAGAGAGAGAGAGAGAGAGAGGGGGGGTTGGGGTTGTTGTCGAGAGAGAGTGATAGAGAGAGAGAGAGAGAGAGAGAGAGGGGGGGTTGGGGTTGTTGTCGAGAGAGAGTGATAGAGAGAGAGAGAGAGAGAGAGAAGTGGATGTCCTTTCAGTGCCTAGCTGTACGGTTCATTGCAACCCTTGACCTCCACGCCCTGGCCACATATGAAGACCATGATGGCCTAAGATTCTCAGGTGGATGATTTCAACATCGCTCCACCTCCAGAAGTGCTCCATTCTTGATTACAAAATCTCGCTTTGTCTCCAGGCAGAACACTACAGTATTCCATTCGGGGTGTTATTCTATAAGCAAAAGTTCGGATGTAGCATGGGTATCCCCTTAAGTCCTGTTTAAAACTATAGTAATAAATGCATAAAACCCAAAATCATGCGGTGGATTAGCTATGTAGATGATAGTCTAATGTTTTGGGATAATAGGTGGGGCAGCTACCTAAGGAATGATCACTTGGTATAAATACTCCCTTTTCTGTAACTCTTCTCATTCATTACCTACCTGAAGAGAGAGACAGCAGTCTATGAAATATAGTACTTACTTTCTATATTTTAGCGCTTTTATGGGCTCCTTTATGTGTGTGTCTGTGTGTGTATTTGCGTATGTATATTTATATGTATGTGTGTATGTAGCTGTGGTATACTGTTCAAAAAGCCATGGTGCGTATTTGAAGATTTCTTCCTAAAAGCCAAAACTAGGGCAGAATCTTTTGGGGGTATCTTACAATTCTCATCTGTTTTCAATACAGTGGTTATTATATTGGAAGTGCTGGGTAAATATATATATATATATATATATATATATATATATATATATATATATATATATATATATATATATATATATATATATACTATATAAAAAAAAAACTATATATATATATATATATATATTATATATATATATATATATATATATATATATATATATATATATATATATATATATATATATATATAATATATATATATATAGATATATAATATAATTGGAAATAGCGACAAAATCTTGAATCATATCAGAATAAGATAGGAAACGAAATATATTACCTGACTCTTGGAAATAATAGTTTCCTGAAAAGTTAAACCTGATCGTTAACTTCGTGTTTGTCATTTTATTTATTGTATGACAATGTTTGCAACTGCATTGCGTACGGGTCGCCGTTATAATGAAAAAACTGTAAAAACAATAGCTCATATAATGTGAAAATATAAAATGAGACGCAAACACACACACACACACACACAGAAAGCGAGAGAGAGAGAGAGAGAGAGAGAGAGAGAGAGAGAGTTTGTCAGTGTTTAAGATTATTCTAAAATTGTCGAGATAATGAGCAACCGAAGTAGAAAGAGATCAGCCCTAAAAATGAGTCATTATTTGACTTCACTGGCCTTGCAATCAGGCGATGGGATAAAGTGATGACATTTTCAGCTGCTTCTGCCTGTATCATTAATGTCAGCGTCGAGTTGCATGTTCGTGTGTTTCCTTTCCCTTTTTTTCTCTCTCTCTTATGAGGAGGGCCGGGAAATATGAGAACTCTCTTATTTAGGTGATATGTGTTTTGGTTGAAGCAGTGTCGGTAATTCCCACTTTCATGAAGACCCCGCTAGAACATTCAGAAACTTTTTCTTCTACTTCTTCTTCTTGGATACCTTCCCGTTGTTTTTTGTGGAAATATTGTAGCACGACCTAAAATGAGACTGTCATGCAATATTTATGAAATGCGTCGCGGATGGCTGATGGAGGTGAGCAGGTCGAAATAATGTGTTACCATTATTAATCTGCATTACTGAAATGTTTGAAATACTGACCACATGAAATGATTTGAAATATAATTAATTTTTGAGAAAACTCCAGGTTTACTTTTGTCCCCTTGTTCTCATCAGCACAAAATAACGATTTTTTTCTTATGAAACAGAGAATTTTTACGTTATTCATCGTTCGGGTTATTGAATAACAAGTCACTTAATTAGTAAAAAGAAAAATTCCAAATTGTTCATGAATGAAGAATTTTGTATTATTGTTTCATGGTTTATGAGTGTTGATGACTGTTCTGTGCTGTGACCTTTATTTTTTTTAAATTCCACTATATAACAGAAAG